>NC_035447.2:162788230-163088230 GCF_002127325.2 Helianthus annuus | reverse complement strand
TTTAAGAAATGCCTAGAAATTACTAGATCATGTGAGCATAGACTTAATACTAAAAATGCCATAAAGTCTTGGTGAAAACTAGTACCAAGCCATTAAAAACATTCAGTGATTAGGGACGAGGGTTAGATCTAACGGGTACGGCCGAGCCCCACTCATGGTCCTTATGTGACCTCTTGAGTGCTTCGGTGTCCCAGTCGAGGTAAATCGACACAGTCGAGGTAAATCGACACAGTCGAGGGTAATCGACACAGTCAAGGGAAATTGACACAGTCGAGGTTAATCGACACAGTCGAGGGTAATCGACATAGTTAAAGGAGCCAACACTAATGCTCCATAAGTCCTCACATGCCTTAAAGGAGCCAACACTAATGCTCCATATGTCCTCACATGCCGAAATGTCTTTGTACAAACATTCAATTAGTACGTGGTGTACACAAGAAAACTTGATTTTTGCAAGAATACTTTATTTATACAAGATACATACCATGTTTTCATACTCGGTATGCAAAACGCATGAACTCGCTCAACTTTATGTTGATGTTTTCCAAAATTACATGTATTTCAGGTGACAGGATGGATCTTGGGCGCAAGTGTTGTAACTAGAAGTAGACTACAAGTTTAGATGTCATCCACTTTTGTTGAATTGTAACCTGGATGAAGGTTGTGTTTTAAAACTTAAATGACAAGTGTTTGTGATCCTCAAAATTTTCCGAATGGATGAACATCGTTTTAAATCATGTAGTTGTTTATTATGATCGAATGCAATGATAACAAGCTAGTCACACATCATACGCTTCCGCAAAAGACAGGGTGTGACAGTTTGGTATCAGAGCCTCGATTGTAGTGAACTAGGATTCCTTCTCGAGTCTAGACTACAATCACTAAAGTGCTTTCACAAAAACATTTTACAAAATGGTTTTCATTGCATTCACGAAAGCGCCAAGATCCACGAGTCAGACACTTTTCAAAGAAAAGACAAGGCAAGGACATTAGTGAGGAATACCCATAGAGTAAGGTGCCAACCAAGGCATAGTCTACAAAAGTTAGACTTGACAAAATGACCCCCCCCCCCCAAAACGAGAGTTATACATGGTATAATGCATTAAGTTACTTGATTATGCTAAGTAGCATATTTGTTATTTGTATTCATGCATACGAATAAGTGTACGGAATGATTATTGACGTGAATAAAATTCTTTCGACTCCGACTCCTATTACGGTACGTGACTCGCACGATGAAGCTATCGACCTCGCGTCCTTTGCAAAGCTCGTGGCTGGGAGTGATTACCAGACAAGACTCTGAGCTTACTTCCGTAGGAGATGGCTGCTCTTCCCTCTCGAACGTGAAGATGCCAAACTACGGTGGTGATGACGAGGCAGAGGCGGCGACCTTGAACGAACTCTTAATCAACGGGACGAGATCCCTCCGGATTATGTGAAGCAAAATTGACAACATACTTGACTAGAAAAGGAAGATGAAGTATTCATCACGAAGGTGCCCCTCCAACTACTAGGAATTCTCTCCATTCCTATTCCATCTAATCATCGTGCCTATACGCGCATAACAGTAACGAATGTTAGCGCATGGACCTCCGCAATGGTCCTTTCCATGGCAAGGAGTGTAAGGACAGTAGTGTCCCCTCCTAGATCAATCATCTGCTTGGACGAGAGAAAATTGGGGTAACTGTGCAAGACAATTTATTATTACGGGGGCCCACGTAATAACGACTTGTAGTGCACAGAAATCCTGGTGGACTCTACGGGTCGAGCTAATGAAAACCACACCAAATTCAATGTATAGGTGTCCTCACCTTCATCTGGTATAACATCACATAGATCAGTGCTTTAGCACGTAAGAAAGTAGGAAGCCTGTCTCAGCCTACTTCGTGACTGACACTTCTACCTGCGTACGAGACGTTTGAGGAAAACGACATTTAAGCAAGTGAAGATGAGAAACATTCAAGAGATTCAGCGACTTTGCACTCTCTATCACCCATACACGAGCAACCCCCTCTAAGGGAAAATGTACGCCCCAGTAAAGCCAAAAACCTAAGAAAACCAATGTAGCGGGAAATAACCGAAACCTAAATGACCGAGGCAATGTAACCTCAAGTTCGTTTTAAGCCAAGTTGGCAAGCCTAAGTGAAGGCTCAGTAACTGTTTCCCGCTCATACATTGAGTATTTATGTATACATGTGAAATTGGGTGATTACATAATGGCTTATGGTGCTATGTACCTCATAGACACCTGGAATGTTGCCTAACCTACTTCATACCGTTTTGGCAGAAGGGAATGCCGCCCAGGCGAGACACAAACACCAGTACGCTACCAAGAACAGAAGCCGAGCTGCAAGAATGCATCTCGCAGGCAATTGCACGACATGAAGCCCTCCGCTCTAAGCACATTAATGGCACGACTGAGAATAACCCTCCAACTGGCTGCACCTATAAACAGTTCCTGGACTGCAAGCCTTTGAATTTTGATGGCACAGGAGGTGCCGTTGCATTTGTTCGTTGGACAGAAAAGACGGACTCAGTTCTAAGAATGAGTAACTGTTCACCCCAACAAAGCGTTACCTATATCTCAGGGTTATTTCTGGATGGCGCACTCTCATGGTGGAACCTTCAGGTTCAGACCCTTGGTGCAAATGCTGCTTATGCACTGAGCTGGGACGAGCTCAAGGAAATGATGGAAAAGAAATACTGTTCTAGGACTGAAATCCAGAAGCTTGAGGTGGAGTTCTGGAATTTGAAAATGGACGGACCGAAGATTCCTGAATACGTCCAGCGATTTCACGACTTGTCTAGGGTCGTCCCCTACCTAGTCAAACCGGAATTCAAGAGGATAGAACGATTCATTTGGGGACTTGCACCCCAGATTAGGGGCATGGTTACTACCTCAAAACCCTCAACCATCGCAGAGGCTATCGATATGAGTGTCACCCTTACTGAAGAGGCTCTACGTGCGGGAAAATTTTCGGAATCTGAGGATAACAAGAAAGAGACTCATGTGGAGTCGTCAAGCAACAAGAAGAGGAAGTCCTCAAACCTAAAGATGAGCACCCAACTCAACTATGGAAGCTCTAAAGCAAACAAAAGAAAGAAAGTGAATTCGCCACATGGCAGGAGCACTGATGGAGCCATTAATAGGGCAGGTGGTAATGTTTACTCGGGGACTAAGCCGAGGTGCAGAGAATGCACTTTTCACCATAAAGGTCGATGTCTGAAGCCTAGGTGTGGAAAGTGTGGAAAAGAAGGGCACAACAGGGACGCCTGTTGGGCGAAGGACCCAGATGGAAGAAATAAGAGAATACCCGGTTGCTACAAATGTGGTGAAGCAGGGCACTTTAGGAAAGGTTGCCCAAAGAAGAAACAAGCAAGGAAGGGTTTTCACGATCGAAACTCGTGAACCACGCTAGGATCCAGATGCGGTTACGGGTACGTTCCCTATTAACCACCCTTATGCATCTATTTCTAATACTGGCATCAACCTTAACCTTGCATGCTTAGAACTTAAGAAACTTCTTAGCCTAGTCTCAAGTAAGATAGACGTCCCGTATTCTTTAGAAATGGGCATATAGAAGGATAGCTTAAACAGTCGAAGCGATTAAGGATCGTGATTAGGCACTCAGAGGGCCGTAACCTTCTGTTACCATTGACTCGTGAGGTCATAATAATCAGCATGGATCGGAAATCCAAGTATGCAGCTGAAGTCGTCAATACGAGAAAATCAGACGCATCCCTCGTGCGAATGATGAAACCCAACTTTACTGTAATAGGCGCAAGGATGCTAGACCCCATAAGGCGGCAGATCTACGACATCCTTCATTGGTCGAAGAGGCATAGAAATGCCTCTGAGTAGACTGCAGAACCTGGGAACATCCCCGCGATGGAAGAAGTTCTAGTAGCCTTTTCAAAAGACTTGCCAGAAATGCCCCTTCGCAGCGTCAAGAGAAGTTTAGGATAAACCACGTGCCAAGAGCAGCACCAGTGTCGAATAATGTCTTACCGACTAACTTCGTCCGTAAAGCATGAGCTCCGGACGTAACTGCAAGAGCTACCAGACAGAGGAAGTTAAGGACATGACGCCTTTAGTTAGGGATATGAGGAGAAAGTTGGCAGTTCCATTTTGCGTAAATTCCTGAGAATTGAGAATCAGAATCCTTTGCCAACGACTGGCAACATAAACAGACAAAATCATAAGATCCTAGTTGCCACCCAAGGATCAACTTGAGGACAGGATGTCCATGACTGTGTATACCAGAAGGAAGTGTCCCTGAAACGACCTTTAGGACTCGCTTTGGAAGTTACGAGTTCCTTGTCGTACCATTTGGCCTAACACATGCATCGACAATATTCATGGACCTCATGAAATCGAACGTGTAAGCCATACCTAGATAAGCCATATACTTATTGACTACATTCTCATATGACCAATGACCAAGGAAGGTCGTGAGCAACAACTGCAATTTACCTTGCAACTCTTAGAGAAAGAACAGTTAAGCGCTATGATGACGAAAAGCGGATTTCGAATTCGCGAAGTGAGAACTTTCAGATCCATGATGGATAAGAACGAGATTCATGCCAACCCTGCAACCAAGAGCTAAGGAGCTAGAGTTGCAATTATGTGACGCCTCTCGACAAAGTCTCGATTGTACGCCGATGCAACAAGACCACGACATTACATACGTGGCACATTGATTAAGGAATCATGAGAAGAACCCTTGAGATAGGTACAGTCATTGCGCGCAGCAAACTGGGCGTTATTACCTGAAAGAAAACGTTGCACGATCTTTACTGATCGCAAGGGATTGCAGCACACCGATGATCGTAAGAACTCGAATATGAACTGAGCTGTTGAACGATGCAGACTGTATGAACAAGATGCGTGCTTGTGTGATAAACTTTGATAAAAAGTTGGAACACTCACTTACCCTTAGTAGAGTCTTCCTACAACAGTATTTATCACGCCGCCGTCTAAACCGCTTTGTGTAAAGCTTTAGATGGAACGTAATGAGTCAATTCCCGTTGTGTTGAACGGAGACCGGGAATAATGGATCAACTGGCCGAGATGGTCCAGGAAAAATCTAGAGGCAAGGTCGTTCATATATGCGATTATATCAAGACAGCCCGCAAAACACAGAAAGATTACGCCGATGAGAGGCAGAAATCGTAAGAATTTGAGACAAGAAGCACGACTAAATTGAGAGCCGCGCCTAGAAAGGGCGTAGTGTGAATTGGAAAACGAAAAGATTGAATCCCCGGTGTAGGGATCAGAACCATTGTTCACAAGATGAAGCTTCCAGAAAAAGATCAGTAGTGATCGCGACACATTCATGTGTCTAGTCTTTAGAGGAGTCTGACGCAAGGAACAGTCATAGTTCCCACAAATAAGATTCACGTCAATGATATACTATACAACCTGTTGAGGTTTCGGACCAAGAGTCCACAAAATGCAGAAAAAACATGATTGATTTACTTGAGCATGATAAAATACATGACATGAGAACACAAAGACGTGTTTCAAATATAAGTGACCATATTGGTTTCACAACTCCCCTGCGACCGATGGCATCGCTTGAATTTCGGGACGAAATTCTTTTAACGGGGGGAGACTGTGACAACCGTCACTTTTCCGTACATTCCGTACACTAAATGAACAGTGATCTGTGCCTTAATGAACATACATGATCTAGTTTACAAGAGAAATAAGTTTCTGAATTCCATACAAGTGAATTCATGTACGTTTTATACTACAAAATATTGCTTTATGCAAAAACGAGAGCGTTGCGTCAAAAATATTAGTAAACTCACCGGTAAGACACACTGTGTCAACGGAACTGCAGAAAGCAGTCAGACAATAAAATTGGAGCCTAGGTGTAGGTCCAATAACAAGAATACATTAAAACCCAAGAGTACATACAAGGGTTTAATATATATGCTATATGAAAGCAAAAATAAGCACTAAAAAGCACTCGAAACACACTTTAAGAGCAGAACTAATTGCGACAAAACTGCGAAACGAACGTTGATGGCCGCCCGGATAATATTTAATCCCACAAATATTCTGTTATGATTAAAATTTTATTTTAATCAGGTTCGTGTTGAAAAATAAATTAAAATGCTTAAAAACGTTATTTTTCAAGTTTAAGCACGTACCGTGTGTTCCTACGCGACACAGTGCTTACACTGCAAACCGCAGACAACGCAGAAAACCTAGGAATATTCCAAGAATATGCTAGGAATATGCTAAGAATATTCCAGGAATATGCTAGGAATATGCTAGGAATATTCCAAAGAATATGCTAGGAATATGCTAGGAATATTCCAGGAATATGCCAGGAATATGCCAGGAATATGCTAGGAATATTCCAGGAATATGCCAGGAATATGCTAGGAATATTCCAGGAATATGCCAGGAATATGCTAGGAATATGCCATATGGAATGTCTATAAATACCTTGAGATGGCACACTAGACAATTCACCACCCAACACCACAAAACTACTCTCTCCTCTCCCTCAAAAACTTTCGGCCGAACACCCCTTGATCATCCATCATATTTTTCGATTTTGTTCTTCACATTCCAACATCATACAAGTGTCAAGTGTCACGCATAAGAAGGCTTGGTGCACTCGGAGCTCGAAGGACCTCTTTCTCTAGCTTTTATCCACCACATTCGCGTCTAGATACTTCCCTAGCCTCGAGCTAGTGGTATGTTGCTTAAAACACATTCTTGAGCTATTTTGAAGTGGTTAATGTGATGTGTAATGATTAAAACTCGAAATCTTACAAAATGGTGCATTAAAGTCTACTAAAAACATGAAAAATGATGGTTAAAAGCTCACTAGTTGTGTAAATGTTGTAGTAATTGAAATTTGTGATTATTTAGGCCCGATCTACGTTGTGGTAGCTCGGATCATCATTTAACCCTGTTTGGTTAAGATCATGGATCTTGACATAAGCTTGTTTGAAATGGTGCAAGGGTTAAAAGGTGAAACTCTACCACACAAGAAACATGAACTTGTGTAAAAGTATTTTTACTTATGAGATAGTGTCTAAAACTAGCCGATCTATGTGTCCACAAGTGGTATTTTCAAAAGACCAAGCGTCAAAAGAAATCACATGTTCTAATCCGGATCTTACACAAACAAAAGTGATTTTTTGTGATCAAACAAGTGTGCGAACACTAGTGTAACAAAAGTTTTAACAAAGAAATAATTTTCGTAAAAACCGACTAGAAGTTGTGGAACTTCATATTCTTTAAAAATAAAGTTTTTTTAAAGAAATTAAACTTACTTTTAAAGATAACAAGACTTACTAAATGTGCTAGTAAATTACTACACATTTTTGTAAATATGCAAGTTCATGAAATGGGGAAAATTAGTGATTGTTGTTGATGATTATTGTTGATAATTGTTGTTGATGATTATTGTTGATAATTGTTGTTGATGATTATTGTTGATAATTGTTGTTGATGATTGTTGACGATTTAAAAGAAAATAAACACATGTTTTGAAAACATGGGAAACCTCCATTTTTAGGGGAAACTCTGTCAAAATTTTTATAAATTTTGACACTTAGAAAAATATAAGTTTTTGAAGAACTTATTCCCTAAAAATGTATTTAAAGGTATTACCAAGGTTTCCCTAATTTTTGGTGATAAGAAATGAGGATTTCTTCAAAAATAAAAGTGGATATAAATATGTATATTTTTGAGAGAAAAATATATATTATTTTATCACCAACTTTTGTGCTAAGTGTATATAGTATGTGTTATACGTGCTAGCGTATTGAGACGTAAAGATACACTAAATACTCATGAGGAGTATAAACATGAAAATACACATACAACATGCTTAGACACATACAAGAGGATATATTTATGAAAATATATTACTTGGACAAAATACATAATTCGGGTGCAAAATACAAGATGCGTATATTTATTTTTGAGAAAATGATATAAGACAAATAGTTAAAAATATAAATATTTTTAACACAAGAACACAAATACAAAAGATAGTGACTTGCACTTGTGCGATATAAGTCTAGTGACTAACGTTAATAAAACGCGTTTAGGTCACGACGCTAGATAAGCAACTCCGGTGAAGTTTACGACGCAGGAACGCAAAGTTGTGAGTTCATGCTCCCCCTTTTCTTTAACTGTTTTTGGTTTTATAACTCTCGGGGGTGAAATACATGTTACAAATATTATAATTTTTTTTACAAGTAGTAAAAATACAAGAAGCACTCTTGGTGAGAACGAGTACCGAGTGCAATACGAATCGAGAATACAAAAATACGAGAAGCACACTTGGTGAGAACGAGAACCAAGTATGATGTGCTTTAAGAAATGCCTAGAAATTACTAGATCATGTGAGCATAGACTTAATACTAAAAATGCCATAAAGTCTTGGTGAAAACTAGTACCAAGCCATTAAAAACATTCAGTGATTAGGGACGAGGGTTAGATCTAACGGGTACGGCCGAGCCCCACTCATGGTCCTTATGTGACCTCTTGAGTGCTTCGGTGTCCCAGTCGAGGTAAATCGACACAGTCGAGGTAAATCGACACAGTCGAGGGTAATCGACACAGTCAAGGGAAATTGACACAGTCGAGGTTAATCGACACAGTCGAGGGTAATCGACATAGTTAAAGGAGCCAACACTAATGCTCCATAAGTCCTCACATGCCTTAAAGGAGCCAACACTAATGCTCCATATGTCCTCACATGCCGAAATGTCTTTGTACAAACATTCAATTAGTACGTGGTGTACACAAGAAAACTTGATTTTTGCAAGAATACTTTATTTATACAAGATACATACCATGTTTTCATACTCGGTATGCAAAACGCATGAACTCGCTCAACTTTATGTTGATGTTTTCCAAAATTACATGTATTTCAGGTGACAGGATGGATCTTGGGCGCAAGTGTTGTAACTAGAAGTAGACTACAAGTTTAGATGTCATCCACTTTTGTTGAATTGTAACCTGGATGAAGGTTGTGTTTTAAAACTTAAATGACAAGTGTTTGTGATCCTCAAAATTTTCCGAATGGATGAACATCGTTTTAAATCATGTAGTTGTTTATTATGATCGAATGCAATGATAACAAGCTAGTCACACATCATACGCTTCCGCAAAAGACAGGGTGTGACACCAAATAGCATATATCAAGAACTAACAAGAACCATCCACAACTTCCACATCATAATTCAACATCACACTTACAGGTGGTGATTGTCTAACTTGGATTCGGAGTGTGTGACCGGTTATGAACTGAATAGATCAAAGCGGAGTTCCGAGTCCCGAGTAACGAGGACGTGAGCTAACAGAGGTAGAACAGAGAGCACCGGTGTCGTCCGTGTTTTGGACTCGCCGGAGAAGAAAGTGGCAGGGGTTGTCGTAGAGTTTCGGGTGAGGGGGAGCAGATTATGCGAAGCGGCAAGTAGGGTTTTTGAGGGTTCGACCATGATTGCATGCTACGCAGTCATAATAAGGAGATCAAGGGCGGTGTGCGGTTTGCATGAGTGGGCCGAGCATGATGAAAAAAGAGTTGGGTGGTGGAGTTTGGGCTCCCTGGGCCGTGAACGAATCAAAGGATTCGGTTTGGTGAACAACAATTGTTTAGGTAATGCACAAACATTACTATTATTAATGATTATCATTTTTATTATTATTTTATTATTATTATATTTTATTTAGGCAAATGTAATCAACAACTACTAATTATTATTAAATTAAACCTATTATGGTTTGGTCCTCTAAAGTTTCGAGTTACGCGAATCATGCCATTGTTCAAGTGGTTAGGGTGGGTTAGATTACGATATGGATTTGGCTTGTTCGCGCAAAATAAATTAGATGAGTGTACCACATTTGATATCGTAGTAAAGTAAAACATAATATAAAATGATTAAAAGAGAAAAGAAACGAACGACGCAAACCTCGGAAACACGGGTTGTCACAACGCATGACAAAATTAAGGAAGAACATAAAACAAATTACCATCAGTAATACCTTTCCCTTGGTAGCTATAGATTGGGACACCCCTAGGGTTCTGGGGTGCCCACAACATGCTCATCCCGGCAGCCACCAGTGCCCTTTCTTCAAGTTGAACGATAGAAGTAACCTTCCGGGTCAACACCTTGTACCACTCTTGCTCAGCAAAATTTAAGGACACATTCACACGAGCAACCCCTTCACTCTCTTCACAGTAATGATATCAATGGGAATAACCCCACGCTGAATGTAAAAGAACTTCTGCTTCCAATTATGCAGACTCTTTGGTGGGTTGGTACTGCAAGGGCTAACTCCACCGGTTCGGGAATTGAAAGAATAGAAACCACCAGTATAACTCACGAAGTAAAACACATTAAACATCTCGAAAGTTGGTTCAATACGGTTGGCTCTACATATGAACTCAAAGTGAGTAATCCGGGGTAACCCCAAAGCATTTATCTGTGAAATGTGTAGCCCATAGTTTGTCAACACCTCTCTAGTAAACTTCGTCATAGGAAGACGAAAGTTACCCTCTCGGAAGAAAGCAACGTACAACGCGATATATCCCGGAGGAGCATTCAAATCGGTAGAATTCGAGGAAATTGAGCACCCCACTCTGATCGGAAACCCATATCTCGAACAAGATTCTGGAACTCTTCCTCTTTCCAATTTATCTCCGCACGATCCGGACCAGGAGGAATCCTGGGTCTGTACTTCCTTTTCCTTGAAGGATTACCAACGGTAGACATGACTACGGAAAGCAGGAAGAGATAGAAAAGAAGAACTCGAGAGAAAAAGGAAGAAGATTCAGTGAAAATCCAAGGGGAGAAGAGGGATTTTGAATTTTGAAAGTAAAAGGAAAAAGGGAATCGCCAACTATTTATACCCATCGCATTAAATGCGATGGGTAGTGGGCCGTCAGGAAAACAGAATGACGTCCAATGAGAAGAAGACACGTCAGAAGAGAGATAAACTGTCACCTTGATTCTAGGGGAAGTGGGCAACACACCTCTGATAGGCGGCTAAAAAGTGACTGACGGTTCTGAAAAGGCGACTGTTCATCTCCGAAAAGACAGCCACCTCAGACGGAACGTTAGTTATGACAGTTGACCTCATCCCAAGAAGAGAACCTTCCCTTAGAAGAAACCGCCAAAAAGAAAGGTTGCCACCACGCGCCGTGCACCCTTTTGGCTCAACTTTGTAAGGTTGCCACCATGCGTCATTTTGGCCCAACTTTGCAAGGTTGCCACCATGCGCCGTGCACCCTTTTGGCTCAACTTTGTAAGGTTTGCCACCATGCGCCGTGCGCCATTTTCGCTCAACTTTTCAAGGTTGCCACCATGCGCCGTGCGCACTTTTGGCTCAACTTTGTAAGGTTGCCACCATGCGCCGTGCGCCATTTTGACTCAACTTTGCAAGGTTACCACCATGGGTCGTGCACCCTTTTGGCTCACCTTTGTAAGGTTGTCACCACGCACCGTGCGCCATTTTAGCTCAACTTTGCAAGGTTGCCACCATGCGTCGTGCACCCTTTTGGCTCAACTTTGTAAGGTTGCCACCATGCGCCGTGCACCATTTTGGCTCAGCTTTGTAAGGCCATCGTCATGCGCCTTGCAAAGACAAACAACAAAGACCACTACCCTTATAAGTCCAGAATCCCTCCTAGACGATCAACTCAACTAGAAGACACACTGGACTGGGGGGACTTGAAGAGTAGGGCTGTAAACGAACCGAACGTTCAGTGAACAGTTCGTGAACCGTTCGGCAGGAAATTTGTTTATGTTCGTTCGTTTAATAAACAAACGAACATGAACAAGAAATTTCGTTCGATTAGTTAAATGAACGAACATGAACAAAGGTCTCGTTCGTTCGATTGTGTTCGTGAACGTTCGGTAAGGTGTTCGTGAATGTGTTCATGAACATTTGTTGATTTGCGTTCGTTTATATTCATATGTTTGTGTTTTAATTGAAGATCTTTGTACTTTCTTATATTTTATTTGTACTTTTTATATTATTAAACTTTTATTTATTTTATTACCCTAACAATTAAACTAGGAAAACCCACTTTCACCTTGTTTATGCATCATTTCACTTTCATTTCTCATTATTTACATCGGCGAATACGATCGACCTCCGTTCCACAAGAAGGGATTCAAGTTCGAGTGCTACTCTCTGGGCCATCTATCTTTATCCTTCGTCGGTTTCGCCAAATTTATTTGTGTTCGTGAACCGTTCGCGAACACGCTCATTTCCTTAATGAACGAACACGAACATAAAATCTCGTTCGGTAAGTGTTCGTGAACCGTTCGTGAACACATTTATTTCCTTAACGAACGAACACGAACAAGGCCTTGTTCGTGTTCGTTCGGTTCGTTTACAGCCCTATGAAGAGGTATGGTCCCCATTTCATGCACACATGGCAGGGACCACACCACTTTCTTCATCCTACATGGCGCCACATCAGCAAACAAACCCAGAAGCTTCTGGAAGACGTCATGGTGGCACCAAAGATGCTCCTCCAAACAAAAAGGACAACACGTGTCACTACTAATCGGGTGCCATGTATACCTGCGACACAACCTAGGGGCAGACCAACAGTTGCGGTAAAACTTCTCCAGCGTGGACAAATGATGGCGCGCCACGTGGACCACTATCCTGACCACAACAGAGGAGACCAAGAGGATATTCCTCTTGGTCGGACAGCTGGCGCCCAATAGCAGCTGGCAAGGTCACTCCTCCCTCCTTCACCCTCCGGCCATAAATAGGACCCTTTATCATTCAGGTTATCCATTCTGTTCTCTTTATTTTCACCTACAACACACACTATTATTTCTCAAAACAGTACTTATTCTCACGCCGGAGCCCGGTTAAGAGGGAAACCCCCGTATTCCCCTCTTAACGAGCTAACGGTTTGCTGTTTTGCAGATCCTCAGTCTTAGGCGAGTAGAAAAGTAGATTGAACCCACATAAGAGACGACCCAACTAGTTAACCTCCGGTGTTAACAAGTGTTTCATCATAACTCGATCAATTATGGGCTCCCTAATGCATGTAACTACGTCGATCTCATGGTTTACAAACTTAATCTTAATTAATGATAAAAGATAAACAATTTAATAATTTGGAACGAAAATATCTTGTCAAATTAACATAAGTTTACCACTTCAATCAAAATGTATTTATTAAGCATCAAAACTCGAATGCAACCTGTTATGAAACTTTCTTGTAGTTTTGGTAAAACTTGAAACACGTTATAAGCTTTTGAATGGTTTTATAAATATCATCAACAAATTTGTATTGATTTCTATTAAGGTTCATTTGTGTAAATACTCTGTTGATTGCATATAACTCGTTGAAATGATTATTAAAAGTCTTTTATTTGATAATTGTGGTTGATCTTGAATTTCACTTGATCTTTGACTTTCGTTCATTAACTTACCTTTGTTGATTTGACTTGAAATATCGAAACTTGACTCATATGATCGTTCAAAACATGGCATAGTCGAGCCTTACATTGTATGTGGTTATTTTCTTGCTTGATTCTTTAACTTTGTTTGTCTCATGTGATTATTTTCTTGCTTGACTCATATGATTGTTCTAAGATGGTCAAACTTTGTTTTTGACATATCACAACATATGTAACTGTCAAGAGGAAAAAGGACATCAAGCGGTCAACCGTGCCATCGACCATCCAACTAATAAATCTTTTGTTCCCTCTCCTCTTGGCTATTTTAACTCACCCCTTGGAAACAAAATTTTACACCTTACTTTCAAACTATTGAATGAATTCGTTGAGCCTGATCAAACTTCAAGATTGTCAAGCAA
The DNA here is from genome assembly GCF_002127325.2 of Helianthus annuus. Taxonomy (NCBI): domain Eukaryota; kingdom Viridiplantae; phylum Streptophyta; class Magnoliopsida; order Asterales; family Asteraceae; genus Helianthus; species Helianthus annuus. Next base: position 163,074,401 of record NC_035447.2, on the reverse strand, counting down.
GAAAAAGAAGATCTATAGCTCCAAATCAATGATCTAGTCAAGTTTAGCACAAACACAATACCACTTATAATCTTCATTTATTGGTGACTCCTTCAAAGTTGAACATAAGGGAGGCATAAAGGTTATCTCAACCTTGAAAAAAAGAAGTTAAAGGTGAGACGTTTGTAACATTAACATCTACCAAGTTTAGAGACATGTTTCATAGCGAAGATAACTCTTGATCGGGACGTACGATAAATTAGTTAACACCCATGGAACTGGTTTACATCATAATGTTTGTGTGATGATATATTTCTAATCCTTATCTTTTACAGTATTTGATTTGCTTATTGTTATAGTTGTCCCAAAAAGAAATCATTCTAATCTTTGAAAAGCCGAAAAGAACCTATTCACCATATCATCTAAATTTTATTGCTGTAGCAATAATATATAAATAACTAGGTTATAACCCCGTGTATTATATAGGGTTGAATAAATAAATTTTATATACTAAATAATAAAACAATATATCTTTAAAACCTCATTTATTGTACGGGTTGAATAAATATAATTTTATATATTAAATAATAAAAAGTTATATCTATAAGAACTATATTGTACATGGTGAATAAATGTAATTTTATATACCAAATAAATTAAATGTAATATTGGTTACCAAATAATAAAATAATACATCTTTAAAAAACCTCATTTATGACACGGGTTGAATAAATGTAATTTTATATACCAAACAATAAAAAAATTACATCTTTAAAAATATGCGCATTACACGGTTTGAATAAATGTAATTTTCTGTATTAAATAATAAAAATATATATCCTTAAAAAGCCCCGTGTATTGGACGAATTAAATAAATCTAATTTTATATGTCAAATAATAAAAAGTTATATCTTAAAAAACCTTATGTGTTACATGGGTCGAGTAAATATAATTTTTTATAGTGAAAATAAAAATATTTAATATATTAATACAAAGTTTGGTTTTCGTGATAAAAATAGATTACTCTGTTGTTGCAAAATTTGTTAACGAAGTCTCAATAAATTTAACCCTTTATTTAAAACTCCGTAAATGTATAAATGATAAATAGTATATCTTAATTTTATTTTAAGTTTCGTAAAATTTATTTGATACCAAACTAAACAAAACGTTCAAATATAATTAATTCAAATAAATAATATTATAAATGAGAAGGAGATTAAACTAAATAATAATTATCCATAAGATATTAAACTAATAATATTTAGTAAGAGGGTTATCTATAATATAAGATATTAAATTAAATAATATTTAGTAGGAGAGTTATCTATAATTAATTATAAGAGATTAAATTAAAAGAATAATTATCTATAAGAGATGGTCTAATATGATGACAAGTGTCCCTAAAGTGGTTTCTTTTATTATATAGTAAGATTATATTTAACTATACATGTTTATATTTTCTCGAAATAAATAATAAGTTGTGCCCTAACCCCAAAGTCTATAAGGGGACCCGGGGTGGAAGACAATTCCCCCGTGATAGAAATTTATAGCGCGTGGGAGATAACAAAATACCGCTGCCACTCCATTCTACAATGCGTCAACTGCAAAATGCGTTAAATTTTTGACGCGTTAAACTTTGAACAATTCGAACATTGTGCAGGGTTTATCGGGTCAATCTAAAGCATGCTTTCGTTTTTTCCCCACTGGAAAATCTCAACTCATTTGTTCATATTCCGGCGATGATTTATCCTGAGACCACCAATTGGATCAACGACTACGGATTGAAACGAAGATATTGTCGTACCTGATAACAATTTCACCGTTCCTGTTTCTGGATTTAGCTGGCTGGTTCGGATTGAATTTGAAGGTTGTTGAAAGTTTTGTGGTGGTGGGTAATGTTGGTGGTGATGCGGTGGGGAGTGGGAATTGTGTGAGAGAGAATGCCATTGTTGGTGAAACTCGAAATTTGGTTGTGTTTGGGGAAATTTATAATTTATAAATTTAAGTATTGTTTAAAAAAATTGGTTGTGAGTGATGGAATTTAATCACAAGTGATGGGCATTTCCACTAAATCCATCACTGGTGATGGAAAAAAACTTGATGACATGGCTGAACTTGATTGGAAGTTGTGAGTGATGAGTGATGACCACCCCTACCCTCTAATATTAACTTTTTTTTCTTTTGGAGAGTTTAGTATTCTCGATTCTGAAATTAAATTAAAAAAGATATAAAAATGATATATGATCATCAGTCATTTTACATTAAAATGGTCATATATTTAGTAAGGGAGCCGCTAAAATGAAAACCACCCCCAGTTGTAAGAACCATGAGAACCACTCTCCACCAATCATAATCAGCCAACGAAAAGGGTAGTTTGGTCATTTACCCTAAATGTCTAATCTCAACCCTCTCTCTTCATTTAATTCACACTCTCTCTCCTCTCTCATCTCTCATCTCTCCTTTCCTTTATATTTGCAGACATCTCATTCATTTTCTACCTCTCTCTTGAAAATCAAAACTCCACTCCCCATCTTCATTAGCATCTCTCATTCTCTGTCTCTTGTCTCCTGTAAATCGAAGATGATGATGACGACGACTGAACCCACCTTGTTTCCGACGGCAACCACCAAGCAAAACACCCCCTTCGTCTCCAAAGAAATCGCCGGCCACCCCAACTGTGGTGGCGGCTCGTGACGCCGGTGGCCCAAAACAGAGGCGGAAGGTTCAGAGGCGATGGCATGAGAGGGAGAGAGGGAGAGATCGAGATGAGAGAGAGACAGAACTCTGGCGGATCTGGTTCAGAGGCGACGGTGGCCGCACAGACGGCGGCAACCCCGATCAGATCCCTCTCTCTCCTCTCCTTGCTCACTTACCGGAATTCAGATGTTCTCTCAGATCTCTCTCTCCTTGTTCACCGCCACCTGAAACAAATCCGACCACCACCGTCTTCATCTCTTCCGACGGCGTCGGGAGAGAGACGGTGGGTAATCTGCAACCCATCTCCGGTGACATGTTTTAACTTTTTTTTTTACTTTTGTTTGAGCCCTAGATCTTGTGTGGTTTGTTTGATCTGTTAGATTTGGCAAACCAGGTGGGTTTTGAGTGGGTGAAGGGGGGTTGTTGTGATGGGTTAGAGGGTGGGTGAAGAGGGGTTGTTGATCTTTGAATCTGGTCAGTTTTTTGAAACGATTCTTTATTTGTGTTTTTTGATTTGGATGGTTTTCTGTTTGCATAAAGTGACCATGTTTTGCATATGGTGATTCTGGTGGGTTTTGTGTTTGCATAAAGTGATCCTCAATGTTTGATCTTTGTGGTTGAAAACTTGATTTTAGATAAACTGTTGATTTGTGGTGTCGGTGCTGCCCTGTGGTCCCCGCGCGTTGGTGCCCCGTGGTGCCCGCGCGGTGCCCGTGATGAATGATGTTCATCAGGTGCGTTTGAATGTTTGAATATGTGGGTTTTGATCCGTTTTGGATTTTTTGGGCGATGATGATGCAAAAAAAAAATCCGTATATTTTGATGACGATGGCGCGGCAAGGGTGGTGGAGGGTAGGTTTTTGAACCTGTAACCCTTCTTGCAGCCTCTGATTATCGGAAAAATCTGAGCCAAAACATCGTATTTTTTAAGATTCCACTCGTTTTTTTTATTTTTGTTTGTTGGATTTTTTTTTGAGGCGTCGATGATGATAACAATATATCTGAGACACCTCCCGAGTTTGCGATTTTTTAGTGAGTTCGGTTTTGCGTAAAAACTTTTTTTGTAAAAGAAAAAAATTAAACCGTAAACTTTTTTAACGTAAACCGTTAACTTTTTTAACCTAAAACGTAAAAACATGAAGCGTAAAACATAAAAAGTTTTACGTAAAATGTAAAACGTAAAAAGTTTAACGTAAAGTTTTAAACGTAAAATGTAAACTTTTTAACGTAAAACGTAAAATGTAAAAAGTTTTACGTAAAACGTTAAAAGGTTTACGCAACACGTAAAACGTAAAAAGTGTTACGTAAAACGTAAAAAGTGTTACGTAAATCGTAAAACGTAAAAAGTGTTACGTAAAACGAACGTAAAAAGTAAAACATAAAACGTAAAAAGTTTACGTAAAACGTAAAACGTAAACAAATAAAACAAAAAAAAACTGGCGCGTAAAACGTAAAAACGTTAAAAATGTTGAGGTAAAAAACCGGCACGTAAATCGAAAAAAAACGTTAACGTAAAAAACCGGCGCGTAAAACGTAACAAAACCGGCGCGTTAAAACGTAAACTTTTTTATCGTAAAACGTAAACTTTTTGACGTAAAACGTAAAAAAACGGCGTGTTAAAACGTAAAAAAATTAACGTAAAAAAACGGCGATTTTCTGTTGCGTTCGGTTTTGCGTAAAAACGTTTTTTGTAAAAAAGAAATTAAACCGTAAACTTGTTAACGTAAACCGTAAACTTTTTATCGTAAAACGTAAAAACGTGAATCGTAAAAAGTGCTACGTAAATTTTTTCGTAAGTTTTACGTAAAAAGTTTTTCGTAAGCTTTACGTAAAGTTTTTCGTAAGTTTTTCGTAAATTTTTTTCGTAATTTTTTTCGTAAGTTTTACGTAAACTTTTTCGTAAGTTTTTCGTAAAACGTAAAAAGTTTTACGTAAAACGTAAAACGTAAAAAATTTAACGTAAAACGTGAAAATTTTAACGTAAAACGTAAAAACTTTTACGTAAAACGTAAAAAGTTTAAATTTTTAATGTAAAATGTAAAAAGTTTTACGTAAAACGTAAAAAGTTTTACGTAAAACGTAAAACGTAAAAAGTTTTTCGTAAAACGTAAAAAGTTTTACGTAAAACGTAAAAAGTTTTACGTAAAACGTAAAAAGTTTAACGTAAAACGTAAAAACTTTTATGTAAAACGTAAAAAGTTTAAATTTTTAACGCAAAACGTAAAAAGTGTACAAAAATGGGCGCGTTAAAAAAAGTGAAAAAAAGGGCGCGTTTAAAACGGCGTGTAAAAAAACGACGCATTAAAAAACGTGGAGAAACGGCGCGTTTTAAAAAAAACGACGCTTGAAAAAACGGCGCGTAAAAACGCGTAAAAAAACAACGCGTTAAAAAACTTCGGAAAAACGGCGCGTTAAAACGGCGTGTAAAAAGCGTGTAAAAAATTTGGCGCGTTAAAAAACGTGGAAAAAACGGCGCGTAAAAAACGTGTAAAAAACCGCGCGTAAAAAAAAACATCGACTGAGAAAAACGACGACTTAAAAAAACGGCGCGTTAAAACGGCGCGTAAAAAACGGCGTTAAAAAACGGCGCGTTAAAAAAACGCCGATTGAGAAAAACGACGCCTTTGAAAAACGGCGCGTGAAAAAACGGCGCGTGAAAAACGGCTCGTAAAAAACGGCGTTAAAAACGGCGCGTTAAAAAACGGCGTTAAAAAACGGCGCATTAAAAAATCGGTGCGTTAAAAACGGCGCGTTAAAAACGCCGATTGAGAACGGCGCGTTAAAAAACGGCGCGTTAAAAACGGCGTTAAAAAATGGCGCGTTAAAAAAACGGCGCGTTAAAAACGCTGATTGAGAACGGCGCGTTAAAAGACGACGTTAAAAAATGGCGCGTTAAAAACGGCGCGTTAAAAAACGGCGCGTTAAAAACGGCGCGTTTGAAACGGCGTGTTAAAAAAACGCCGATTGAGAAAAACGACGCCTTAAAAAAACGGCGCGTAAAAACGGCGCGTAAAAACGGCGCGTAAAAAACGGCGCGTGAAAAACGGCGAACGGTGCGTAAAAAACGGCGTTAAAAACGGCGCGTTAAAAAACAGCGTTAAAACGGCGCGTTACGCTTGAAAAACGGCGCGTAAAAAAAACGGCGCGTCAAAAAAACATAAAAAGTTTAACGTAAAACTTAAATTGTAAAAAGTATAAAAATCTTTTAAAAAAATCTGAATTTAAAAATGTTTTTTAATAAAGAAATTATGTTTAAAAAATAAAAGTAATAAAAAGTAATTAATGAATAGGACAAAAAGGTAATTTAAAATTAATATATATAAAAAGACAAAATAGAGTTATTTTACTTAAATACCCTTTTGTATTATAATATTAAAGACATAATAAGACAAAAAGCTTTTAATATTAATATTAACTACTTTTAATCACATCCATCCATCTAGTTGATCTAAGGGCCATAAAGTGGTTCTTATGGTTTTTACAACTAGAGGTGGTTTTCATTTTAGCGATCCCCTATTTAGTAATATGTCAAAGTTATGATCAAATGGTAATGAGTGAGAATATATTTAATCTAAATCATAACATACATGTTTAATTGCATATTACTTATTAGATTATTTTAATATTCAGATGGAAGACAGAGAATATTGGATGTACCATAGTTTGCCTACTTTTGAAATATATACAAAAGGCGTTTCTACTTTTCTTAAGGTTGCTGAAGTTAATCGGAGGAATGTTGGCTCTAAAGATATTTGGTGTCCTTGTAGGATTTGTAAAACCTTTCAAAAATATGAAAATATTAGAGATATAGAGTATCATTTGATTGCAAATGGTTTTATGCCTAGTTACGCTTGTTGGACAAAGCATGGCGAATCACGAATTGATGGTGCAACGACATCGGTTAATTTAGAGAATGTGGAACATGATGATTTCTTATACGGTGACAATTTAAATGAGGAAAATTTATATGATGACAATTTAAATAATGACAGTCTAAATGCTAACAATTTAGATGACATGTTTAATGATTTGGAGAATGATGATATTGATGAGGTAATCAACAACTCAAATTCTCATTATATATATATAAACAATGCACAAATAATTAGTTTTTCAATTAATGCAGTTTGTTTCTGGCGCATTTTTTCCCGATCAACATGATGTACACATGTCGGAACGACTCGATGCGATGGTAATCAAACAACTCAAACATGTTATATGTGTGTGTATGTGTGTATATATACTCTGAAAAGCGTTTGTTTAATTATGTAGTTCGATGAAGAACCTCCCGCTCCAAAGTTGTCAAAGGCTGAACAAAAAATACAAAATGCCTTGTTGAAGATAGAAAATGAGCGGCCTGAAAATATTAGGTTATGGGCTGAACGATTAAAGGATCTCTTTAATGGAAAAATGAGCATTGAGATTAATGTGCCTAAGGAGATGTACCCCAAGACTTCGTTTGATATCGAAGTTGAATCCATCGAATATGAGGGGGTGTTACAGTTTTTGGCGAACGAGTTGCTTGAGGCTAGCTTTTTACATTGGTGTCAAATGTAAGGTTTTTTCTTATTATTTTTATTTCGTACAATAAATTTATTTTTTAACACAGCTGAATTTTTAACCTTGTAATTTTTTTCTTGTTTGATATCAGATATTTGCATAACGCAGTATTTTATAAAATAGCTCCAGAAGACCCTAAAGTTGCCTACTTCAATATCCACAAAATAACTGGAAAAGAGTGCGAGGAAAATTTTGCAAGTGTAAAAGAACACTTATTAAGTGTCTACAAACTTAAAAAGAACACAAAATATTTTCTTGCACCCTTTTTTATAGGTAATATATATGTTATTGTTTTTTAGTGTATTCAAGTTAATTTTCTTTATTTTATTACACTACTTTATACCTTTCTTTTTTCTAGGGCCCATTGGGTTTTGTTTATCGTTTCTCCCAAGGAACGAAGTGTTTGGATTTTGGATACGATTTCGGTTAAGGCCAACAAGGATAAAGATGATTATCCTCTTTCGAGAGCAATCGAATCTTCTTTTGGAAGTGGACTTACATGGACCATGGTTCAAGTATGTTATCAGTATTATTAACTCTTATTTTATACAAGGATCATCTTGGGTTGGAATATTGATGTGGTTGACATTATGATCTTGGCTCAAACGGACCAAGTTATTCATACTTAGGTTTTCTCCAAAACTGATAATAAATCTTTGTTTGTTTCGTTTGTTTATGCAAAAAACAATTACCAGGAGAGAAGAAGTTGTTGGTGCACGAAATGTCTGCTGACTACGTCTTATTAAGTCTTGTGTCTAGATAGGCTAAACGGGTGTATAAACATGATTAAATTAGGGTTTGTATAGGTTTTAGGATGTCTGACCGTTTGAAGGAAGCCTATCCGTTTGAAACTATCTTAACCGTTTGAACCATGACCGTTTGAACAGGTCAGGTCGTTTGAACATGATTCAAACGGATGGGTGGATGTCTATAAATAGGGTAGTCCATTTCAAACGGACAGAACAGATGTTTGTGTGTGTGAGCCAAGGTGCTGCCGGATTTCTGTCAAAATCTCTGTAAAAGCTCACAATCAGTAATAGAAAGGATTAAGCTGTTTTTGACTTGGTTTACTCTGTTTCCGCCTTTGTAAACTGAGATGAACTACTTCTACTGACATTTAAGGTCATCAGTTCAGTCCAACAAGTGGTATCAGAGCTCAGGACGAGGAGTTCATACCAAATACAGCTTGAAATCGCCGGATTATCTCACTTCTACCTTTCTTTTCTGATTTTGAATAGTTGTCAAGGTTAAAATGGCTTGAAACGTTCACATATCAAATGAAATTCACTATTAACTAATCCTTGACAATTTGGAACTAAAATTCGACCTAAAACTTACCGAAATCATCATGTCCGTTTGAAAGTGTTCGTGAAAAAATGACGTCATCCGTTTGAAAGGCACAGTCCGTTTGAATTGGTCGTTTGAAAACAAGTCCTATCGTTTGAAAACAAGTCCTATCGTTTGAAAAACATACCAATCGTTTGAAAATGAGGACCGTTTGAAAGTGATCGTTTGAAAGTGGTCGCTTGAAACTGATCGTTTGAAAGTGATCGTTTGAAAAACTGTCGTTTGAAATTAGACCGTTTGAACACTTTCCGTTTGAAACTATTGGTATTTCAAACGGACAAGACCATTCCGTTTGAACAGTTTCGTTTGAATCTGATATTTTCAAAAATCAAAATTTTTCTAAGTATTGTCTGATTTTACAGGTACATTCACGATGGACGATATTTTCTTGAACCCGTTCAGCGACATGTACGCATTCACGGGAAATTCTGGAAACAATGATACGTCTTCGAGCAATACGAACGAGGATCCACCGAAAGAGAAAAAGAAAGAAGCTTGGGAGTCGGAGACCGCATTTGGTACATTCAACAAACCTCCGAAGCTGATGGCTATAGAAGATTATAGTAGGTGGTCTACAAAGTTCGAAGACTGGCTGATGGCATTCGCATTTGCAAGTTGGAAGAGTATGAAAAACGGATATGCAAATGGAAAGAAGAATGGTGAAGCATTGAGATCAGCTGAAGAAATTGAAGGATTTGTAGCCGAGCAAAAGTGTGTGGCATTACTGTTTCAGTCGGTGCGGGAAGACATCATTTCGTTGATAGACTACTCCAATGCAAAAGATTTATGGGAAAAACTCAAGAAGAAGTGTCTAGGAAGTAAAGAGATTGTAAAAAATAAAACAAAACTTCTTAGAAAAGAGTTCGATATGTTTGGTTGTCTTAAAAATGAATCGGTTTGCAAAGTGATTGAAAGGTTCGGTCATCTGAAGCTGGAGCTTGCACGACATAAGATCACGTATTCTGATGAAGAACTTGTTGACAAACTGTTCGATTCATTACCAGATGAAGTGGATTGGAGATATTACGCACTGATGTTGAAGAACACTATTGCTCCTGAAAATTTGACTCCAGATTTGGTGATTGAGAGACTTGAAAGTCATGAGCTAGAACTGAAGAAAACACACAAAATCAATCACTCATCTTATCAGCAAAACCTGGATCTGTACTATCCGAAAAGCTTGATGCCGAAAGCTGCTTCTCCTAAAACTGCATTTACTGCTGAGAATGTTTCTTCAGCAAGCAAAGAAAGTCAAAGCAGTCCAAGCAGTGAAAACCACAGTGGTTATCACAATGGATCTACGTCTTCTGCAAACCGTTCTGATGCGAAGTTTTCTTACAGCATCGCGATAGAATTGAAAAACGCATAGAATTTTGATGAGGAGTCGGCTAAGCAACAGATGGTTTTCTTGGCATCTGTGCTAGAATCTTATGAAGGGTTGGTGGCTGGTAAGATCGGGAACACAAATCGGACGAAAGAAGATTACGATCAGATAGATCCCGAAGAAATGGAGCTTATCGACATTCGTTGGGCAATGGCAAGTGCTGTTCGACGTGCTCAGCGTTTCATGGAAATTACCGGGAGAAAGATGATCGGTGGTCCGTCTACAAAGTTGGGATTCGATAAATCGAAGGTGACGTGCTTTAAGTGTAAGCAGAAGGGTCACTTCAAGCGGGAATGCAGAAACGCGTACGCTGATGAGTCAGAGAATCCGTTTAGAGACGATTACTACAAAAAGGCAATCTACCATCAGAATAAATCCGAGACGCCTAGATTGAAGCAATCTGAAGATAATAGAGACAAATCAAGGGCTCTAGCTGTGATTTATGATGATGAGGGGTACGACTGGAGTAAGGAAGTGTTACCGGAAGAAGATGCGGTTGGTTATGCATTCATGGCAAATGATGATGAACCGATTCCGTGGAAAGAAGATCGTACAGAAGAGCAGAAGTACTGTTATCGAAAAATGATTGCTGAAAACAGAATTTTGAAGATCTCTCGCATTTATCTGGAAGCAAGAAGAGCAAATAGATGGGATCCAGACAGAGAATGCTATCTTGATCGGTATGGAAACATTGCAATTGATGACAGCACACTCGATATGGAGGCCATCATCAAGGAGATAAAAGAAGATGATGAGTACTGGCAACACAAGTGGTGGGGAACGCCAACTGAGAAAATGATTGAAGAAGAAAAAGAAAAAGAGAGAAAGGAAAAAGAAGAGAAAGAGAAGAAAGAAAAAGAAGAGTTTGAGAAAGCAAAGCAAATTGATACTGGCTTGATTGATACTACGCAGGAGGTGACGGCGGAGAACCTGGGAAAGATAGCTGACAAGGTGCTGGTTGCAAAAGCACTTGAGGTAGACCCTAATTCTGTTACTGAGTCAAAGGGGCTGGTTAGTCAAAGTGTGTCAACAAATGCGTCAGGTAACAAGATTGATGGAAATGCTGACTGCAAAAACTGCACCAAACAATGCAATTTTAGTAGTACTGTCACGTACCTTAACAATGAGAAAATCAAGAATCTGACAACGAAAGTTAAAAGTGTTGAGGATCAGATTCTCGGTCGTGACAAAACTGTAAAAGCTTCAACTGAACGGATTAAAGAATTAACAGCTCAAATTGAACATGATAAAACTGAACGTGAGAAAATAAAATGTGAAAATGAAAAGTTAATTCTTGAAAACCGTCAGATTTTAGAAAAGTTTGAAAAACTTAAAAGTATTGTGAAAGATAGTGATGATCGTAATGGCAAAACTTATAAAGAAAACGAACATCTAAGAGCTGTAGTGAGAATAAAAGAAGAATTAATTAACAACCAACTGGATGAAATTGCTAAACTAAAACTTAAAGTTCAAGAAGCTGAAATTGAAAATGAAAGAATTCAGTTGAAGTTAAACAGCTATAGCTCAGCAAGCTTTGTTTTGCAGCATATTGTTCCTAAACCCATAGGCAAAAACAAAGCTGGTGAGGATGTGTTTTCTGATGGAACGGGTGTTGGGTTTCACAAAGTTCCACCGCCAATTTTAGACAACTACATGAAAAAGCAGTCTAGTTTGGTGGAAATTGAGGAAGAAAGTGATGTTAAACTTCCTGAGAACATTGATGTCACGTTCACGTCTTCCAATGATGAGGGTGTCCAAAATGATGTGGTGAAAAGTTTGGTTGACAAAGTGCTTAAACCGGATTGTGACACTTCAGAGGAGGATGGGTGTTTCTTGGATAAATACATTCCGAAACAAAAGTCCAAGAACAACTTAGATGAAGAATCAAACCTTGTCATGTACAAGATGATGGGTTCGGATAAGTTGTTTTCGGATTCTGAGTTTCTGATAGAGAATGTAAACTTGAACAAATTGACAAATGTTTTCAAACTTGTTGAAGTCGAGTTGTCAGCAGTGAATAATCTGAGTCGAAAGAAAGATAGGGTTTACAACAAGAAATCTGTTAATCCACCACGTTTTTACAATAACAACAGAAACAAATGGTCAGGTGGTTATCAGGGGGGTAAACCTTATCAGAAAAGAAATGTTCCAAACAAGAGGTTTGTCGAGAAGAAAAAGTTTGTGAACAGTTCGAGTTCACTAGCTGATGAAGAGAAAGAAATTTTTTCAAAATCAAACAAATAATTTTTTGAGAAGAGAGCTTCACAGGCTCAGTCTGAAGGCACGAGTCGGGTAGCTGATACTCGTACTTGTTTTAGGTGTGATCAGGTTGGTCACATTGCACGAAAGTGTACTTATGTGAAGCCTAAGACTGAAGCTGTGAAAGTTCAACAGAAGAAGGTTGATGTGAAGGGTAAAACACCGATGTTTGTTGAGAAAAAGAATGTTAAAATTGACAACTTAAAAGTGAAGAATGAACCCGTAAAGAAGTTGGTAACTCAAAATGGTAAATTTTACAAAAGGGTTACAATAACTCAACAGGCATGGAAACCAAAAATTGAATCAAAAGTTGAGAAGAAAGTTTCAACTTCTGAGGTGAACAAGGCTGAAGAACCAATTACGGTTGATTATGATGCAAATTTTCCACCTCTCAAGGCTGAAAATTTCAAAATTCAAATTGCGAGAGTCAAGGTTACACCTAAGGCTGATGAAGCCTGGGTGGACACCATGTTTGACTAAACAGTTTGAATTGCCGGAGCTTCCTGGTTAGCGAAGCATGAATCGACATCTTTCTTAAAGTTGTTTAAGTGATGATTTGTTATGTGCAGGATCTTCCAAAACTTGTATCCAGGTGGATAATGGATAGTGGAGCGTCAAGGCATATGGCAGGGAAGACCGCGTTGCTGTATGATGTGAATAACATTAATGGTGGTTACGTGGGTTTTGCGGGTAATCAAGGAGGATGGATCATAGGTGAAGGAACGTTGTCGAATGGAGTCATAATGTTTGAGAGGGCTAATTACATCGCTGAGTTGGAGAAAAACCTGCTAAGTATCTCCCAGATCTGTGACAGGATGTATACTACTCATTTCACCGACAAAGAATGTTTGATCTTGAAACCGGGATTTGTGATACCTAAAGAGTGGATCATCATGAGGGCACCAAGAGTCAACGATCTGTACGTGTTGGACATGAGCGTTGCTACTACAACCACGGGTCAGGCTCATTGTTCTGTGTCTAGAGCAATGGAGAAAGAATCACGGTTATGGCACCGAAAGATGGGGCATATTCACTTAAGGAAAATGAATTACTTGGTGCATAACGATTTGGTCACAGGAGTGCATGTCAAAGGTTTTCATCTGGAAGGGGAGTGCATAAGTTGTGTCAAAGGCAAACAGAAGAAAAAAGTCACACCCTACAAAGCAAGTCAATTCAGTTTCAAGACCTTTGGAAAGACTTCACATGGATTTGTTTGGTCCAGTGAATGTCAAGAGTATAACAGGAGATTCCTACTGTTTGGTCGTGACTGATGATTATTCCAGATTTTCGTGGGTTTCATTCTTGAAATCAAAAGACGAAACGTTTGACAGCTTGATGGCGTTGTTTAAACGAATTGAGAATCTGTACTAGAGGCCAATCTGTAGAATTCGCAGTGATAATGGTACTGAATTCAAAAACAGTAAGATGGAAGAATTTTGTGACGAACGAGGTATACTGCATGAGTTTAGTGCTCCGTACACTCCGCAGCAGAATGGAGTTGCAGAACGCAAAAACCGGACGCTAATTGAGACAGCCAGAACGATACTTGCAGATTCTAAGTTACCAATTAATTTCTGGGCTGAAGCTGTTTCTGCTGCATGCTATACTCTCAACAGAGTTCTTACTGTGAAGAAGTTCAACAAGACGTGTTTTGAGCTACTCAATAAACGCAAGCCGAATTTGAAGTATCTAGAACCGTTTGGGTCACCCTGTACGGTGATAGAGCCTAATGGCAAGTTTGGTTCAAAGACCATTGAGGGAATCTTTGTTGGATATTCAAGTCCTACACGGCGTGTTTTTGTTCCAAGTGAGAAGCGGATTATTGATGCAGCAAATGTTGAATGTCAAGGTTACACTATGCCGCCACAGAATCCTGGTGATTCATGGCGATATCATTATGACAAACTTTGGGATTCGTTTGACATGAGGGAAGAATCAAAGGAAGAAGAAGATTTCTTTGATGAGCTGGATATTTTGCGAGAGTATGAGTCGCAGCTTAGGTTCCCAGCGGAGTATTCTAGAAGACCTCGGGAAACTTCAAATGATGATGAAGCAGGTCCTAGTAATGCTGGTGAACATGATGATGAAGTTGCTCCTGGTAATCAGTCGGAGATGAATGATGATCAAGAAGCTGATAACATGTCAGTATTTGACCATGGTGATTCAGATCTTGAGGGGGAGCAGATCCAGTTGTCAAGTCAAACAAACCAAGTTGGTGAACAAGATGCAGAGCAAAATGTTACTAATCTGGAGGGAAATGTAGATGTTCCAAGCGAAGTGATGCCGCGAACTCTTTCTTATCATCCAGAGGAGTTAATCATAGGAGAATTGCAATCGGGCGTTCGCACGAATTGACCAGGGCTTAACGTGTTTTTATTCTACAGTAGCACCTTTACAAACTGAATTTTCATTAAGTTGTTTTATCTCGCAGGTTGAACCGAGAACTTACAAAGAGGCGCTTACTGAAGACTCTTGGGTCATAGCAATGCAAGAAGAGTTAAGTCAGTTTGAAAAGTTGGGGGTGTGGAAGTTAGTTGATTTGCCGGATGGTCAAAGGAAAATCAATACAAAATGGGTTTTCAAATGTAAGAGGGATGACAGAGGAGTGGTTGTAAGGAACAAAGCTCGACTGGTTGTTCAGGGCTTTAGTCAACAGGAGGGGATTGATTTTACCGAAGTCTATGCTCCTGTAGCTCGACTAGAGGCTATCAGAATTTTCCTAGCATTTGCATCTTGGAAGAATTTCAAAGTATATCAGTTGGATGTAAAGTTAGCGTTTCTTTATGGGAAGGTCAAAGAGGAGGTTTATGTTGGTCAGCCGCCGGCTTTACTGACCCAATCCACAAGAACAAAGTTTATCTGCTGGACAAAGTGTTGTATGGTCTACATCAGGCGCCGAGAGCCTGGTACGAGACTTTGTCTCAACACCTACTAGCTAACCAGTTTATACGTGGAAAAGTGGATGCCACTCTCTTCACTAAAGTCGTTGATGGTTATCTTCTGATAGTACAAATTTATGTGGACGATATAATTTTTGGGTCAACAAATGAGAAATTGTGCAAAGATTTCGAACAGGTGATGAAGCAGAAATTCGAAATGTCATCAATGGGGGAGATGAAATTCTTTCTGGGTCTACAAGTTGAACAACTACCTGAGGGAATTTTCATTCATCAAACGAAGTACGTACATGATATTCTAGAGAAATTTGGAATGTCAAGATCTACTCCAGCTGCTACCCCACTTGTGACTAATCATGGGATTCACCCAGATCTCACCGGAGACAGGGCTGATGAAACGTTTTACCGTTCCATGATAGGTTCTTTGATGTATCTGACTGCTTCACGTCCTGACATCATGTACCCAACGTGCCTCGCAGCAAGATTTCAGTCTAACCCGAGAGCATCGCATATGATTATTGTCAAGAGGATATTACGTTACCTGAAAGGTACTCCGTCATTGGGGTTATGGTATCCTAGAAAAGGCGATTTTACGCTCGAAGGGTATTCCGATTCGGATTTCGGATGCTGCAAAGTCAACGCGAAATCAACAACTGCAGGATGCCAGTTCTTTGGTCCTAGATTGGTTACCTGGCAGTGTAAGAAACAAACATCTGTGGCGCTATCTACATGTGAAGCGGAGTACGTTTCTGCTAGCAGTTGCTGCTCTTAGATTCTGTGGATACAGCAACAGATGCGCGACTACGGTTTGCAGTTTCTTAACACACCTCTGTTTGTTGATAATGAGGCCGCAATTAACATTACTAAAAATCCAGTACATCACGCTAAAACTAAACATATAGAAATTCGTCATCACTTTATTCGCGATTGCTTCGAGAAAAAGTTGATACGAATTGAGAAAATCCACACTGACGAACAAAAAGCTGATTTGCATACCAAAGCTTTTGATAAAAATCGGTTTCAATATTTGTTAAAACTTAATGGTATGAAATTGCTTTCGGTGTCGGATGGGGTTGTAAGCGTTGATGAGAGTACTGTTGCGGATGAAGACGAGAGACAATCTGCGATGGTTTGTCGATTTTTTACGTGTTTTGGTATTTAGGGGGAGATAGATAGTTGTACATAGTTATACTTTCAGAAAATACAAAAACAGTAAAAAATGAAAAATACAAAAACATGATAAAATTGAAAAAGAGCTTGTGTATATAGAGAAAATGATAGTACATCAACTAGACAATTACAGTATGCTAAAGATTTGGAAAGACAAAATGAGTTAAACAGTCTCACTAACGATGTGTCGGTAGGTTTTCATACATTTAGTAGATTTATTCGGGATATAAACCTAAAATTTCAAACTTGTGAAATTCGTGGGGAACACTACTTGGATATATAGGTAACCCCTGAAATCTCGTTTGAAAGGTCTCGTATTCTGATATACTAGGTGGTTATACTCTATGATGTATGGGGTATTATTCCGGGACTTCTGCTGAACGGTAGTTCTGACCTAGTCCTTGGCTAATACTTTATCCAAAATGCTTGAAATATAGCATAAAGCCCTCAGCTGATTAGACAATAAAATTGATAATCATCTGTTGTAGCTGAAAAGATCCTCTAAAGGGGACACACTGCAAAGTCGAAACTGATATCTCTCTGCTGAATGGAAGTTCTGACCTGAGATCCCTCAGTTCTCGCATTTAACCCCTAATTTATGCACATACATCATTGTAGTATTTTTGCCTGTAAGACTGAATATTGGGATTCTGGATACGGGAGTATATTCAAGAGGTGGGGCACATGAATTGATCTAAGTTCTAAGACACTTAAACGGTATCCTGAATAGATTGAAGTTTGTGTGAGAATTTAAGATGGATCAGTATATCGACAATCAAGGTGAATTGTTTAAGTCTGAGTATGTAATGCAGCTTAACGGTACTAGTAATTTGTCTGAAAAGCTGATATGATTCCCTGGCACGCTCGCCAAAAATAAACTTGTAAATAGTTTACTTTCTGCAATTTAAGTTTTCTGTTATTTCATTTCTTAGTTTAGAACACATTAAAAATCCAAAAAGATTTTGTTTCTGCTTTATTTTAGACAAACCAGAGTGGAAAGTTGATTGTCGGATTCTAGAAAGATGAAGCAGATGCAGGAGATTCTGAGCTGAATAATGAGGAGAGCTTACATTGTTGGAAGTTGAATTGTTTCAAAGACAAAAACAAGTTCATTAAATTGATACTTGTTATTTTTAGAAAAATTTGAAAATGATTTTACTAAATCAGTTTGTTTCGTCAAAAGATCAACCAGGGTCATTAAATTGAACTTGGTAGATAAATCAAGTAATCAGGGTCATTAACTTGAACTTGAATACTTGAGTGGATTTCTAGAGCTGATTGAATTTGTGTTTATTGTTTGAAAAGATAAAGTCTAATGTTATTGGTTGAGTAACAGGTTTGGAGACTTCATCATTCCCACGGAAGCTAATTGTCAAAGCTTGAACCAGAAACCTCAGATCCCAGCATACTAAGAGGGGGAGTCTGTGAGAGGGGGAGTCTGGTTCAATAGCAAAAGGGGAGTCTGAAGATGGAGCTCGGAAAAGATTTTGAACCTGTGAAGATTGAGTTGTTACAATGAAGAGACAAAGTTGGAGAAAAGACCAAGACTAAAGACTCAGGAGCTAAAGACTACGTCAACATCCAAGGGGGAGTCTGTTGGTGCACGAAATGTCTGCTGACTACGTCTTATTAAGTCTTGTGTCTAGATAGGCTAAACGGGTGTATAAACATGATTAAATTAGGGTTTGTATAGGTTTTAGGATGTCTGGCCGTTTGAAGGAAGCCTATCCGTTTGAAACTGTCTTAACCGTTTGAACCATGACCGTTTGAACAGGTCAGGTCGTTTGAACATGATTCAAACGGATGGGTGGGATGTCTATAAATAGGGTAGTCCATTTCAAACGGACAGAACAGATGTTTGTGTGTGTGAGCCAAGGTGCTGCCGGATTTCTGTCAAAATCTCTGTAAAAGCTCACAATCAGTAATAGAAAGAAGAATTGAAAGGATTAAGCTGTTTTTGACTTGGTTTACTCTGTTTCCGCCTTTGTAAACTGAGATGAACTACTTCTACTGACATTTAAGGTCATCAGTTCGGTCCAACAGAAGTCTTTGGGATAATTTATATAAGCATAAGGGTTTTTGCCATGATAAACCATGGGTTGTTATGGGTGATTTCAATTCTGCTTTACATATTGAGGATTTTTTGCATGGTCCTTCCACTCAATCGATTGGTCTGAGAGAATTTAATGATTGTGTTCAATATTCGGAGTTAATAGATATTAAGGGCCATGGGCTGCACTACACATGGAACTAGAAACCAAAAAATGGTATTGGATTGCTTAAGAAGATTGATCGTGTGATGGGTAATATGAAGTTTCTTGAGATGTTTAAGGATGCGTTTGTCTTGTATCATCCGTTTCGGGTTTCTGACCATACTCATTGCATTCTAAAGATGGCAGCTTCGATCAAGAATCGTCCCAAACCATTTAAGTTTGCAAATTTTATTACATCTAAGCCGGAATTCAGGGTGTGTGTTGAACAGGAATGGATAAAGCGAATTGATGGGGTTACGATGTTTGTGATAACTAAGAAGCTTAGAAATCTGAAACCACACATGCGTAAACTGTTGTATAATTAGGGTAATTTGCATGAGAAAGTTGCTGACTTGAGAAAGAGGCTTGATAATATTCAGACTCTTATCGATAGTAGGCCGTTAGATATTGAGCTTCGCAATATGGAGGCACAATGTCTTAAAGATTTTCAGATTGCAGCCTATGATGAAGAATGTTTTCTTAAGCAAAAAAGCGAAGGTTGAGTGGTTATGTGCTGGTGACTCCAACACTAAATTCTTACATAATAGTTTGAAATGCAGGAATGCCAGAAGTAAAATTCACGCTATTAGGGATGTTAAAGGGGACCGGTACGAGGGAGAAGGTATGTTGGATGCTTTGGTTTCTCATTATGCTAAATTTTTGGGTACGAAGGATCGGGTGGCCAGTATTAACCTAGATGATATATGTGTCAATACTATTAGTGCTGATGTTGCGGCCAATATGGTTCGACAAGTAACCCGAGAAGAGGTTAAAAATGCTATGTTTAGTAATGGTGAAAACAAAGCCCCAGGACCGGACGGGTACACATCGGCTTTCTTTAAGTCTGCTTGGGATATTGTGGGTGAAGATGTGTCTTCTGCTGTGTTAGAGTTTTTTGATAATGGCAAACTGTTAAAACAATTAAATCACACCATTTTGGCGCTTATTCCTAAGGTGACACTCCGGATTCGGTGCTTGATTATCGTCCGATATCTTGCTGTAATGTATTGTATAAGTGTATAAGCAAGATCATTACGGATAGAATAAAGGGTTGTTTGGAGAAGTTGGTTAATATTAACTAGTCTGCTTTTGTGCCGGGTAGGAAAATATCGGACAATATCTTGTTAACTCAGGAGCTGATGCATAATTACCATTTGAGTAAGGGCCCCGCTAGATGTGCTTTCAAGATTGATATCCAAAAAGCCTATGATACGGTTAACTGGGTGTTTTTAGAGAATGTGCTCAAGGCTTTTGGGTTTCACCATAAAATGGTTGCATGAATTATGTCTTGTGTTACTTCGACGTCCTTCTCGATTAGCATTAACGGTAACCTTCATGGATACTTTCTAGGGAAACGGGGGTTGAGACAAGGTGACCCTATGTCGCCATATCTATTCACGCTGGTTATGGAAGTTCTTTCATTATTGCTTCAACATGCGGCTGTGTCTAGTAATGGATTCAAGTACCATGCTCAATGTGCTAAACAAAAGATAATTAATGTCTCCTTTGCTGATGACCTTTTTATTTTCGTTCATGGTGATGTTTTGTCCGTGGGGAAGGTGAAACAAGCTCTTGAGAGGTTCACAAGTATATCTGGGTTGGTTCCAAGTCCAGCTAAAAGTACAGTTTATTTTTGTAATGTTCCGCTTAATGTTAGACAAGAGATTCTCCGTTTGATACCCTTTCATGAGGGTGAGCTTCCGGTTAGATATTTGGGGGTGCCGTTAATTACCACTAAGCTGATATTTAAGGATTGTAAACCCCTTGTTGACCGTATGGAAAAGAAGATTGATAGTTGGCTGAATAAATCTCTATCATTTGCGGGTAGGTTACAGCTTGTTACGTCCGTTTTATCATCCATGCACATTTATTGGGCATCGGTTTTTATTATTCCTACTCGGGTTATCCATGAGCTGGAAAAATATATGCGAAGGTTCTTGTGGAATGCTGGGTCGCAGGGTAGAGCGAAAGTTAAGGTGGCTTGGTCAGACATTTGTTTGCCTAAGGAGGAAGGTGGGCTTGGTATTCAGAGCATATCGGATGTCAACAAGGCTCTCATGACTAGCCATATTTGGAGCATTCTTACTAAAAGGAAGTCTTTGTGGGTTGAATGGATTTATGCTCATAAACTGAAAGATCAGAGTTTTTGGGATGTTCAGCCACGTGGGAGTATAAGCTGGGGTTGGCGGAAACTCCTGTCTATTCGTGACATTGTTCGGCCGTTCATTTGGAAGCTGGTTAGGAGTGGGCACCAAATTAATGTGTGGAGTGATAACTGGTGCCATCTTAGTCCGCTTAGCTCTTTCATAACTCCAAGACGTATTTCTAATGCGGGGTTTTCTATTTCATCATCTCTTGCGGATCTGATTGATGTTAATGGGCAATGGAAGTGGCCGATAGCATGGTATGATTTATATCCAGTGTTGATTGAATTGAATGTTCCTCAATTGACTCACAACATGGAAGACCGCACAATCTGGAAAGATATCGAGGGTAACCATTGTCACTTTAGGTCGTTGGAGGTTTGGAATGTCATTAGACATCATGAGAGCCTGGTGCCTTGGGTTAATGGGGTTTGGTTTTCTCAATGTATCCCATTTAGGTTGTCCCTTGTGCAGAAATAATCGTGATTCTAGAGACCATCTTTTCTTTCAATGTTCTTTCGTTTTGAAGGTATGGAAGGAAGTAAAGCTGATGGTTTCGTTAGAATCGGTTGATGATTCGTGGCAGTCTATAATGGATTGGATGACCCAAAATGCAGTGTCCAGGAAGACAGAGCACATTGTTTGCAAGTTACTCATTTCGGCGACTACTTATTTTATATGGCTTGAGAGAAATAATTGTCTGTTTTCTAATGCTATTGCAAATGCTACTTCGGTGGTTGGGAGAATCAAGAACACGGTTAGATTACGTCTAATGGGGTTCGAGTTTAGAGGAGATTCTAAAGTTGACAAGATGCTAAAGAAGTGGGAGATCGCTAGGAACAAAGAAGAGAACGATCCGGGTTAGAAGCTAGCTTATGTATCGCTTAGCTTAGTGTGTTTGGCTAGTGGCTGTTATGTTCTTGGGCTGTTTGTTTTGTCTTGTATTTGTACTTAAGTGGGGTTGTGTTGGTTTTTTGTTTTCCTAGGCTTCGGTTGTGAAGCCTAGTTGGTGTGTCATTCTGGCATGCCCTTGTTCTTTTTTTTTTAGTTATTTATAAAATTCACCTGGGGTAACCCTTTACCAAAAAAAAACTAAAATGTTATACAATGAAGTGATTATTTTAGTAATTGATTTTTTCTTTTAAATTTAATGTAGTGTAAGCAACAAGACGGGTCTTGGGAGTGTGGGTTCATGGTGATTTGGTTTATGGTCCAGTTTGTTTTAAAGAAGCGATTTCGTTTTCCAAACAATGTAAGTATTTCTTTTAGAATTTACCTATCTTGACTTTAGTATGTTGGGGTTATCGATCCGAGTTTAAGGTTGTATTATTCAGGTTTTATGTTTATTTTTGGTGTTTCGGGTTAACTAATATATGTTATTTGATTTCTTTTTAGATTTGGACCGATACAACAAGCGTAACACAAGAGGAAATCGACATGTTGGTTGAAAACATCATGACGCGGTTTTTTAAGAGTAAGAGTGTAGGTTGGTTGAATACACCATGATGGGTTAGGTTAGTGTAGTTATTTGAACTACTTTGGAAGATGGGTTAGGTTAGTGTAGTTATTTGAACAACTTTGGAGGTTATTATGTTTAGAACAACTTTTGTAAACTTTGGAAGTTATTATGTAATCAAGAGGTTCTATGATGTTTGCTGAGTTTTGATTATTTTGTAAACTCTGGGTGTGTATCCATTATCTGAGCCAACATTTTTTATTTAGTCATTATTTTCTGTATACTACAACAGCCATTATTTTGAGCTCTCACCCATTATTTTAAGCTAACATAAGCCATTATTTTGAGCTAACATATAGCTATTTTGAGCTAACATATAGCATTATTTTGAGCTATCCTATTATTTTAATTATAACCTAATTAATTTTTCTGGGCGGTTAAACCACCGCTCAAAAACACAAAATCACAAATTATTGGCCTGTTTTTTTATTTTGAGCGGGTTTTTAACCGCTGAAATTAATTAAACATTTTGAGCGGGTTTTTTAACCGCTGAAATTAATTAAACATTTTTTCCTGCGACATTTGTTTAGGCGGTCACAAAACCGCTTATAATCTTCATTTTCACCGCCTAAACAAATCATTTTTGTAGTAGTGCATATATAAGCAATCTAATTCATT
This sequence comes from Helianthus annuus, assembly GCF_002127325.2. Taxonomy (NCBI): domain Eukaryota; kingdom Viridiplantae; phylum Streptophyta; class Magnoliopsida; order Asterales; family Asteraceae; genus Helianthus; species Helianthus annuus. The sequence goes on along the minus strand of NC_035447.2, from coordinate 163,051,578 downwards.
GACAATTAACCTAACACCCAACTCAAGATATTTGATTGTCATAATATTATAGAGCAGATTAATTATGTAAGTTGTAAGATCACACCTGTAGATAAACATACTTGTAGTTTTTACGACATGCAAACCAAACCCATATAATAACACCTAATTACCCGACCCATCTAGCTAGCATGGTGTTGGCGTGGGTTTATACATACCAAGTTCTAACCGAAATAAGTAAAAAAAAGCTACTATATATGATCATTTTCGATCAAAGTTCCATGGTTACTCGAGTATTGGGAGATTGATTACAATTTACCATAGATCGGTTTATGAGGATACAGCCGAATCGGAAGCCCGTTTGCAGGTGTAGCCATGGGATCGTACTCGATTTTCTCATCGGGTATCAACAAATCCCATCTGAATGAGGTGACTATGTTGTGAAGGAATGCAAGTACTTCCAATCGGGAAAATTCTTTTCCTAAACACATCCTAGGCCCCCCTCCAAATGGAACATATGTGAATGGAGCTGGTCCTGCCCCTTCAAACCTTGATGGATCAAACCTGGTCACATCTTCAAAGTTGGCCTCATCTTTATGTGCCAATGAAGCACTCCAGTATAGCTAAAGATGCAACACAAGTTTAGCTCATCTTATAAGAGTACAGTGAGACAACAACATGGAACTTTTTTTTAAATGAGTTATTTTCAAAAGACTTAATGACAATGAGGTCATTTTTTCTTGTTTCTGGTTTTAGGTGATACGTTGCCATCCAGCGACTATCGTGTCATTGAGTTGCGAATATACCAGTCTAGCGTCCAGATTTTATATTAGTTAAAAAGAGAAAACGACCGACTAGTTTTGGAAACTTCAAGACAAATAAGTCGCTATCTTAGATAGAGAGTAGTCCCGAGTTCATAACAATAAAAAATTACCATATTTGTCATAAGCCTTTTAGAAATAACCCATTTATGGACAATATTTTATAAGAACAAGTATGAGTCTAGACACATATAATCACATTATTTATTACCTTCCATCCTTTAGGAATGGTATAACCTGCATACTCAATATCAACTAGGGCCTCTCTAAAGGCTCCCGTGACAGGTGGGTTTTGTCTCATGAATTCACATACAACAGTCCACGTGTATCTCATCTTCTGTATGTCCTCCCATTTCAGTAATTCACCTACTTCTTTCGCCTTAGAAATCTCTAGTTGCTCTGGAACATACGAGACGTTCGTCGTTACAATCACTCAACATATATTTTTTTAGAAATAGGAACTTTTGAAATTAGATGATGACAAATGAGTGGGTTTTTTATGGGATTTAAAATCATTGTTAGTCACTCTCTAAGATAGTGACAACGACTTCAAATAAAAAACAAGTCAAAGTCACAATCTATATAGTGGACGTTGACTTTTTTATTTGAAGTTGCTATAACAGATGGCCATAGAGGCTAACCTAGATATGAAGTCCAACAAAAAAATAACCGATCTTTTAAAAAAGCTATGAAACAACTCACCTTTCAACACCTTGTCATAAACACTAGGGTGTTCACTGAGTCCCTTCATAACCAACGTGATCGTAACAGTGGAGGTGTCATGACCAGCAAAGAGTAGCAACAAAATGTTGTTCGCAATCTCCATCTCGGTTAAGTACTTACCGTTTTCATCTGAAGAAGAAAGCATATGCGATAAGAGGTCTTGTGAAGATGATGCCTTCCCTTCTTCGAGTTCCACCCTTCTTGCTTTGATAACCGTCGTGAGTTCGGTCCTAATAGCCGCAGCTGCTCTTTTCGAGCTGTAAAATCGTGTGCCTGGGATGTCAATAGGTAGCTCAACGATCCCTTTCAAGAAGATGTTGAATAACAAACCGAGTTTGGCAATATGGTTTGGGTCCTCAAGGCTCAAAAATAACCTACAGGCAAGCTCAAAGGCGTATACTTTAACAGTTTGGTACACGTTCACCTCTTCCATGCCTTCAAACATGCATGCATTTGAAACAATATTAACAAATCTAATAATCTAAAAATATGTTGTTTTGAAAAGTGATGGTGATTAATGGACCTTTATAGTGTTTGAACTTCGACGCGATCTTAACTTTGGTTTTTAAATCTTCGTAATATGCGATAATTAACCTTGTTTTATGCGATCTTAAATTTGTCGTGTTTGAACTTCGACGCGATCTTAACTTTGGTTTTCAAATCTTCGTAATATGCGATAATTAACCTTGTTTTATGCGATCTTAAATTTGTAGTGTTTGAACTTCGACGTGATCTTAACTTTGGTTTATGCCCCGCGGTGGTGTGAGCACATATAATATACTAGGTTATAACCCCGTGTATTACACGGGGTTAAATAAATAAATTTTATATACTAAATAATAAAACAATATATCTTTAAAACCTCATTTATTGTACGGGTTGAATAAATATAATTTTATATATTAAATAATAAAAAAATATATCTATAAGAATCATATTGTACAGGTTGAATAAATGTAATTTTATATACAAAATAAAAAAGTTATATCTGTAAAACCACGTGTATTACACGGGTTAAATAAATGTAATATTGTTTATCAAATAATAAAATAATACATCTTTAAAAAAACTCATTTATTACACGGGTTGAATAAATGTAATTTTATATACCAAAAAATAAAAAAAAATACATCTTTAAAAATATGCACATTACACGGTTTGAATAAATGTAATCTTCTGTACTAAATAATAAAAAATATATATCCTTAAAAAACCCCGTGTATTGTACGAATTGAGTAAATCTAATTTTATATATCAAATAATAAAAAGTTATATCTTAAAAAACCTCATGTGTTACATGGGTCGAGTAAATGTAATTTTATACAGTGAAAATAAAAATATTTAATATATTAATACAAAGTTTGGTTTTCGTGATAAAAATAGATTATTCTGTTGTTGCAAAATTTGTTAACGAAGTCTCAATAAATTTAACCCTTTATTTAAAACTACGTAAATGTATAAATGTTAAATAATATTAGTTAATTTTATTTTAATTTTCGTAAAATTTGTTTTATACCAAACTAAACAAAACATTCAAATATAATTAATTCAAATAAATAATATTATAAATGAGAAGGAGAACTAAATAATAATTATTCATAATATATTAAACTAATGATATTTAGTAGGAGAGTTATATATAATATAAGATATTAACTTAAATAATATTTTGTAGGAGGATTATCTATAATTAATTAGAAGAGATTCAATTAAAATAATAATTATCTATAAGAGGTGGCCTAATATGATGACAAGTGTCCCTAAAGTGATTTCTTTTATTATAGTAGTTAGATGTGTGTATATAATATATGTGTGTGTGGGCGTTCGGGGACAAAAGTGAAATGATACTAGTTTTACGTTATTTTACTAATTTCGTGAAAATAACGTTAAAAGCGGCGGATGGTTAATCATGCATCATGTAGTGATGTTGATAGCTGAAAGACACGGGGGTACATGCACCAATCAGTCTCTGTCCCGATTGTTTGAGTGTTATGTGTTTAGGTCTAAAGCTTGATACAAAACTACAATCGAGCCCAAGGTATCACTGGAAGCAGCCTCTCTATTCCTACGGGTAGAGGTAAGGCTGTCTACATTTACCCACCTCAAACCCTACCTTAGGTTTGCTATTTGGTGGGATTTACCGAGTATGATGATTACATGTTTTCTAGTGGTTTGTCTTTTTTATGTTGAAGTCGCGGATTGCAATGGCGGATCTTGAACTTTTAATGTGGGGTGGGGGGGGTGGTTTGATTACATGTTTTCTAGTGGTTTGTCTTTTTTATGTTGAAGTCGCGGATTGCAATGGCGGATCTTGAACTTTTAATGTGGTGTGGGGGGGGGGGGGGGTTTTGAGGGAGTGACTTTACTTTTGCTAAACTAAGGCCTTTAATAATAGCTAAAGGAAGAAAATTAAGATCACTGTTTGATTGTTGATTGCAAAGTTTAATACGTTAAATTCGATATCTTATATGGAATTTGTTGAATAAAGTATTGGTCTGAAAAAAATGATATCCTTGAAATGATAAGATAAAAAGGTTGTTACCTCGCCAATGAAGTTCAATATGCCGTCGTGTGACAACATCCATAGTAGCAGCATAGTGACTGGCAAAGGCATCAGGACCAAGATATGATAACAACATCTTCCTCATCCATTTAGCTTCATCACCACGTATCGTAATCAAGCACCTCCCAAACAGCTTCCTCACCGGCAACGGCCACCACGCAGCCACTAGCTTGTTCTCGTTCCCAAATAAAAACTTGTTACCAGCAGGCCCACACAAAACCGCCACGTGGTCGCCAAGCAACGACGTCTTAAACACTAGAGGACTTCCGTGTTTCTCTATCCGTTCATGGACGAACCTCTCCGGGACTCCGTCCCAGCCTGCGCGTAGTAGCGCTAGAGATTCGCCTATGAACGGCCACCCGAAGCTTCCCGGGGGCAGGTTGATTTTGCTTGTTGATCCGGATATTTGGCTTCGGTAAACATTATAAAAGATGTATAAAATGATGAAGAGCAGAATTGTTGTTAAGAGTTGAATCATTATTTGTGTGTGTCACGACATGGGCGAGTGATCATTGTGTTCATATGTTATATATACTTTGTGTGATATTGATGATGATGATGATGTATCTCAGGAAAAAGTTGGTTAACGATCGTTGTAAAATATTAACCATTAACATAGATATAAAAAAGAATTTAAACACTAACATACATATAAAAAGGAAATTTAGATAAGATAAAAAGGGTTAGTTACACGGATGTTCTTGTGGTTTATTTATATAGGTTTTGTATTTCAGTTTGAGAAGTTACATTGATTATCCCTGTGATCAGATATGGAATTCAAAGTGATAAAATATAAAAGGATACACTAATTACACAAGTCTAACGCGGTGTGGAGAAGGCAAGTACTTAGAGGATGCCCTTCCACGTCATCGCCATGTCAATATTTAAGGATGCTCTTCCAAGGATGGACCTCCCTCATTTATTTAATTTTTTTTCTTAAAAATTCAACATGTTTTTTTTTAAACATTTAATTTAATAAGTTATAAAATAAAATCATTAATATTAAAAAACAAACATAATATAACTTTATGTGAATGCACTATGTTTATCGCTTCCGTCAATCATGTACATAAGTGTCGAATGTATCGAGTCGTAGTAAATAGATTAGGACAAGACGAGGTTTGTAATGAAGTGCACATTCGCACGAATGCGCAGGTTCGTGCGAATGGGCCTGATCCGCATCTGGATGCCATCCGCGCATAATGTGCATTCGTCCTAACGTGTAAGTGCGGGTGGGCTGGGTCTATAAATAGGTGGTCAAGTCTTGTCATTTGTATCTTTTGGTGGACTATAACACCCCGAAAACGGTTTTGGTAATCAAACCACATTAATATTAAAAAGACGGGTAAAATAGCCTTAGTGGTAAAATTAACCCGGTGAATATTAGGATTTAAACAATAATCCTTATATTAATTAAAAATAAGAATAAACGCTTTGAGAAGACAAAGTTTATAAGAGGCCCGAGTTAACGGGACTTAAAATAAAATGGGTTATAACTCTCTGAACCCACTAAGTTAACTAGGAATAATTAACCTAGTTAGTAATGTGTAATTAAGTGATAAACTATGAGTTATATCTTCAATTGATCAAAATGAAACATGAGGGACTAATATGGCCAAATGGGTAAGTTAGTTTTATTAAAAACTAATGATAAAAAAACACAACACACACTAAGTGTGTGTATGTGTGTGCGTGATCGACCGGGAACAAGAACAAGGGGTGCAAACCCTAGTTCAAAAAAAATCTTCAAATTGAAGAGCCAATCGAAGACCAAATTCGGGTTTGAATGTATATTAACGATCACCTAGTCTGTCACACCCTGGCTTTGCGGAAGCGTGGTTTATTTTGGTCTGACTTCTTAATACCATAGCTTAATCATAACAAAGCTATATGAAATAAAAACCATGCAAGATCATCCATTTAAGTTTTAAAACATAAGTAACATAACATTGTTTTACGACGTTGACTCATGCAACGGAAACTACAACCTGATAACATAAAAACATTGTTCGGAAGACACAGACATCAACATTAAATAAACACAGTTTAAGAACTGTGACTCGTCCAGGAAAAAGTCACATCCCTTAAACTTGGATGACCTCGTAACTCATGTGCAGCGGGAAAACATAACATACCGCGCCAGATCTTTAGTTCCCTGAAATACATGTAAGTTGGAAAAATCAACAATAATGTTGAGCGAGTTCATGTGTAAGTGAGTAATAAAACCTTTGTAAGTATAAAATCCTGGTATGTAGCAAATAAGGAAAAAGAGATCACCAATGGTTTGCAAGGCCATTGATATGTGTGAAGTACAAGTAGGAAGACTCAAACCTAGCGGATTTATGCGTTGGGCACAAAGTCACCCTGAGGTCCGTTATGCTGGGCCTGGGGCTGGGCTCGCTACACCCAGATAGATCTACCGCTATTGTCCCTCGGTCCTACAATGAGGATTAATGGCCTCAAGTTTCCGCCTACCCACTCACATGATCTAAGTAGTAACCCTCCTTACGCTAACCATACCATGTATAAAAGTATCCGTAAACATAGTAACATGTATTTCACCCCCGCAGTTTAGAAAACTGAAAACAGTTAAGAGAAAAGGGGGACATGAACTCAAAGTGGTGCGTCTCTAATAAGAAGATCTCCTGAGCAAACCGCTGAGCGACGACCTACACGTACTAAATCTATTAGACGGACGACCGTGCTTTAAGGTTTGAGTTTTTGGGAAATAGTTAGACAACTATTTCGTAATTACACTTAGTAATTATTTTGGTAAATATTTTCCTTCCCAAGGATGGGGGTTTTAATACATGCGCGTTCGTAAAATTCGAAATATATTATTAAGTCCCACTTAAAATATATTTTATTTCTAACTCCAAAATATAAATATTTTTCCCAAAAATATTATATTTTAATACATATAATTTTCCCAAAAATAATACTCTCGTTAAAATACGCGTTTATTAGTATTTTTCCGAAAATGCATAACTTACGTTTTAAAGATCGGGTGGTATTAATTATACCGGTGTAACTTATTATTCATTGTGAAGGCGTTCGTATTATTTTGGAATTGTTAACATTTGGTAATATTATTTTTACCCTAAAAATAATATTCGTATAGTTCACAAAATAATCATAAAAATCTATACAAGCGTTGTTATGAAAAAATATATATATATATATCAAATATATATTTATCCAGTTTTATTTTGTGAAAATCCCACCTCCGGCACTTAGAAATTTTGTAAATAAAATCGTGGCGAAATTTATATTTTGAAAACAAGTTGGAAATATATTTATAACATTTGTGGTGAAAATATTTTTCAAGTGTTAGGTTTTTAGAAAAAATTCGCCAGAGTTTCTCCTGTAACTGGAGGTGGCCACGCTTTCAAGCGTATCATTTTCTTTTAAAATTCAAACCAACAATATTCCCAACATTATCAAACAACATTTCAACATTAAATTAGTCAAAATAGATATAAATCGCAAAAAATACATGAACTTGCGGTTTATCCAAAATATGTAGTAACTTTCCGTTATTCTTAGTGGATCTTTGTATAGATCAATTCGCTTTCTTGAAAATCTTGTTTTTAAAGAAGCTTCGTCTTTACAACTTCTTGAAAATCTTGTTTTTAAAGCAAACTCACACTCTCCCAATTCGATTACACAACCTCTGACAACTTCATTGGCTTCTACCAACTTTCCATTAGCCAATTCGATCGAGTAGGGAATATCTAACTTACTAGCGGCTAACCCAAGCATATTCTTAAACTCTAACGATACGAAGCTATAATCGGCACCAGTATCAAATAAAACGGATGCAAAGCGTTGGTTTACAGGGAACGTACCAGTAACGACATTGGGATCCTGGCACGCTTCCCTTGCTTCGATATTAAACACTCTTCCACGGGCTTGGTTCAATTCTGGGCAGTTCCTCTTATAGTGCCCAATGTCACCACAGTTAAAGCATCCTGGTCTTTGCCCGTTTCCTCCTCCATTTCCAGCTTGATTATTGTTGTTTCGGTTCACATTACCAGTACCAACTTGATTTGCATTGTTGCCACGATTCCCATTTCCTCCATTGTTTCCTTGTGGGCGATTCCCAATACCACCACGATTATTGTTTTTATTCCCAAATCCTCCTTGGCCTCCCCGGCCAACAGTAGCCCAACAAGAATCCCTCGAGTGACCAGTTTTCCCACATGCTTCACATACTTTTAAACCACATCGGCCTGAGTGGTGACGCTGGCAGGTGTTGCACTTGGGATGGGTACCCATATATCCCTTTCCTCTCCTTCCACTACCGGCTGTAACCTGAGCTGGCGCGCTTGACTCTCCTTTCTTAACAACCCCACTAGTGCCTTGCTTGAAGTTCGAGAACTTTCGTTTGTTACCTTCGGATGACTCGACGTGAGTATCTTTCTTCTTCGGCTAGACATCATCGAACTTGTTTAGGCGGATAGCCTCCTCAGTGAGAGCCACGCTCAGATCAATTGCCTCAGTGATTGTTGCCGGTTTGGATGAGGTCACCATACTTATGATTTGAGGAGCTAAACCCCAAATGAAGCGCTCAATCCGCTTGAACTCTGGAGGGACCATATAAGGTACCACATGCGATAAGTCATGAAACCTCTGAACATACTCTGCGATTTTCGGACCTTCCATCTTTAAATGCCAAAATTCAGTCTCCAACCTTTGAATTTCAGCGCGAGAGCAATACTTTCTACGCATAAGCTCTTTCAGCTCGGTCCATGTCATTGCGTAGGCTACGGCTTCTCCAAGAGTCTGCACTTGTAAATTCCACCATGACAGGGCTCCGTCCAAGAATAGCCCGGAAATGTAGGTAACTTGCTGGTCTGGAGCACACTTGCTCATGCGAAGAACTGAGTCCGTCTTCTCGGCCCAACGAACGAAAGCGACAGCACCTCCGGTGCCATCAAAGTTGACAGGCTTGCAGTCTAGAAACTGCTTGTGGGTGCACCCTGCACATACGTTACAACATATGAATGGCATTAGCATCTTTGCTAGAGATATCCAATTAGATCATGGTATGTCTCAATGACTGTATTACCATGAGGTGGATTGTTGTTGCCATTATTGCCAGAATTACTTCCACTAGTCCCTCCTTGAGAGGCGGCGTACTGTGCGATGGCAGCAGCGATGACTTGCTGAAGCTCTGCCTCATTGGTAGGCATCGGCGTTTGACGTCTCGGCGGCATCTTCTAAACGATGAGTTCACGTGGGTCAGGCCATAGTAAAGCGTACGTATATAATGATAGTAATAGTACATAACATCTCTTGTTATAAACACACCAATCACATAACATCCCATGTTTCAATTATATCAATCACACAACATCCCATGTTATAAATATATCAATCACACAACATCCCATGTTATAAATATATCAATCACACAACATCCCATGTTATAAATATATTAATCACACAACATCCCATGTCGTAAAACATAAATAATCAATCAAAACATCACATATGATGAGAATACTGTGATTGCATTGCCATAAATCGAGACCACATGGTAAAGTGTACAAGTACATAATAGTGTCATACATCATCATCGACTAAGGGCTACATCACCCTAGTCCAAAAGAATATCAAATCAGTGTCAATACATCCCATATACATGATCAACAAAAGTCAGAATCAGAATGCAGTCTCCAAAAAGTAGCTGTGCGGTCAGAGCAATCGCCGTCTTCTCACAAACGTCCACCCATGCTGTACTAAAGATGCCCTACACTGATGGCGGTGGAGGAGGGGGAAAATGGGAATAAAACAAACGACGCAAATAGAGCCAGTCCTCCTCCATGGCTCACTGGGAATGCAACCAGGACGCCATCTGCTGCTCCAGTGCCAAAAGGCGTGCAGCAGAGTCCAGTGGCAATGGTCGAGAGGGCTGCGAAGAAGCAGGGTGGGTCTGACCCTGACACTGGCACGGCGGTGGCTGAGCTCTCTCGAGCTCCTGAATGCGCCGTGTGAGTGCCTCCTGCTGGACAACAAACGACATAAGAACGTCCTCAATAGAATAACCCATATGAAAAGGATGGTAGGGGTCGGATGGCGGCACAACAGGTGGTGACGTCCAGAGAAATGGCTCACTGGCTGGATCGAAAGGTGGCACAGAGAATGGAGGAACAGGGGGAATAGCAGTAGAAAACTGTGGTACAACTGGGATAGATGCCGACACATGTCTAAAGGGATGAGCCGAGGAACCCTCTCCTGGTCGAGCTGGAGGTGTGAACTGAGCAAACAAAAAAGAGAAATCAATGTGACGTGCACCGGTGGTATGAGGGGGAATAGGTGGGAGCTCATCATCAGCGTCAATCCACCCATTCTGGGTGTGCGCATAACGGGGATCAATATGGGTCGCGAATAGTGCATGATCGGGCTCCAGGGGAACAGGATCAGGTAGGGGAGCAACAATAGGGTTAACAGGTGCATCAGCGACGAGAGGGGCATCAGCCTGAGCTGCGGCAATAACATGATTGCCCTCCAGAAGTGGAGCATCAACAGGGTGATCATCAACGGGTAGATCAGCAATCACAGGGTCAACAATGGGTACGCCAACATGAATAGGGTCATGCTCAAACACAGGGTCAGGAGCGGCTACCGGCTCGGGGGCCATGGCAGGCTCTGGGTCATCAAACGCCATCTCAAAATCTGTGTCGTCAGCAAACGCAGGGTCAGCAAGGCCAGCTGGGTCAACCGGGTCCTCCATAGGCTGATCCAGGGGTATAAACTCTATGTCCTGGTCAGGGTCAATTCCTGGTGGAAAGACAGGGTCGGAATCCTCCTCAATGTCGTGATCGAAAGCGAAGCTAGGGGCAGCTGAGGATACCCTATCAGGATCTGAACCGTGGGAAAAGTGTTGCGCACTCTGAGTGTGTGACAGTGCGGAGGCCACAGACTCGAAAGAGTCTGGGACGGGTGAGTGAGCAGGTGACTCCTTAGCAGGAGCATCTGCGAGCAACAAAAGACCACCGTCAGCTAGAAGTGCCTCGCCCTCAACATCATCCTCCAGGGGCTCGTCATCAAACAAATCGACGTCGTCATCTGCGTCGGCGTCGAGGAGTATGTCAAGAGCAGGATAAGCGGCCAAAGGTATGGGGGCAGGGATCTCCACGAGCGGTAAGTCCCCAGCAAAAGGGCCATCAGCGGGCTCGTCGACAGCATCGGGTAACGCAAAGGGCTGGAAGTCATCCTCATCTGTGCTGGTAACATCTGATGTGTGGACCTCATGCTCCGAAGACTCTAGGTCGTCTGATACAATGGGCATAGGGCCCGTAGTGTCCGACTCACAAGTGCCTGATGAATCCATGGTGTCTGTAACACAAACACAAATATGCACAAATAATCAATTATACAATCAGATAAACATATTAGTCACCAATTAAGCAATCAAATAGTTCTCCTAGTCCCACTAGCCTCCCAGCCTCCCAGACTGCTCTTCCTAGTCCCACTAGCCAATTCTCCCAGCCTCTCAGACTGACTCCCTAGTCCCACTAGACAACTACCTCGGCCTCCCAGACCGAGCCTCGGCCTCCCAGACCGAGCCTCAGCCTCCCAGACTGAGCCTATAAATAATAAATAAAATGTGCTCAACATTTGTTTGTAAAAACGTTTTGGGTCTGGACTTAAGTGGTATGCAGTGTAAAAATGTTTTCGTGAGAGCCCTAGTGATCATAGTCTAGACTCGAGAAGGAATCCTAGTTCGCTATGATCAGAGCTCTGATACCAAGCTGTCACACCCTGGCTTTGCGGAAGCGTGGTTTATTTTGGTGTGACTTCTTAATACCATAGCTTAATCATAACAAAGCTATATGAAATAAAAACCATGCAAGATCATCCATTTAAGTTTTAAAACATAAGTAACATAACATTGTTTTACGGCGTTGACTCATGCAACGGAAACTACAACCTGATAACATAAAAACATTGTTCGGAAGACACAGACATCAACATGAAATAAACACAGTTTAAGAACTGTGACTCGTCCAGGAAAAAGTCACATCCCTTAAACTTGGATGACCTCGTAACTCATGTGCAGCGGGAAAACATAACATACCGCGCCAGATCTTTAGTTCACTGAAATACATGTAAGTTGGAAAAATCAACAATAATGTTGAGCGAGTTCATGTGTAAGTGAGTAATAAAACCTTTGTAAGTATAAAATCCTGGTATGTAGCAAATAAGGAAAAAGAGATCACCAATGGTTTGCAAGGCCATTGATATGTGTGAAGTGCAAGTAGGAAGACTCAAACCTAGCGGATTTATGCGTTGGGCACAAAGTCACCCTGAGGTCCGTTATGTTGGGACTGGGGCTGGGCTCGCTACACCCAGATAGATCTACCGCTACTGTCCCTCGGTCCTACAATGAGGATTAATGGCCTCAAGTTTCCGCCTACCCACTCACATGATCTAAGTAGTAACCCTCCTTACGCTAACCATACCATGTATAAAAGTATCCGTAAACATAGTAACATGTATTTCACCCCCGCAGTTTAGAAAACTGAAAACAATTAAGAGAAAAGGGGGACATGAACTCAAAGTGGTGCGTCTCTAATAAGAAGATCTCCTGATCAAACCGCTGAGCGACGACCTACACGTACTAAATCTATTAGACGGACGGCCGTGCTTTAAGGTTTGAGTTTTTGGGAAATAGTTAGACAACTATTTCGTAATTACACTTAGTAATTATTTTGGTAAATATTTTCCTTCCCAAGGATGGGGGTTTTAATACATGCGCGTTCGTAAAATTCGAAATATATTATTAAGTCTCACTTAAAATATATTTTATTTCTAACTCCAAAATATAATTTTTTTCCCAAAAATATTATATTTTAATACATATAATTTTCCCAAAAATAATACTCTCGTCAAAATACGCGTTTATTAGTATTTTTCCGAAAATGCATAAGTTACGTTTTAAAGATCGGGTGGTATTAACTATACCGGTGTAACTTATTATTCATTGTGAAGGCGTTCGTATTATTTTGGAATCGTTAACATTTGGTAATATTATTTTTACCCTAAAAATAATATTCGTATAGTTCACAAAATAATCATAAAAATCTACACAAGCGTTGTTATGAAAAATATATATATATCAAATATATATTTATCCAGTTTTATTTTGTGAAAATCCCACCTCCGGCACTTAGAAATTTTGTAAATAAAATCGTGGCGAAATTTATATTTTGAAAACAAGTTGGAAATATATTTATAACACTTGTGGTGAAAATATTTTTCAAGTGTTAGGTTTTTAGAAAAATTTCGCCAGAGTTTCCCCTGTAACTGGAGGTGGCCACGCTTTCAAGCGTATCATTTTCTTTTAAAATTCAAACCAACAATGTTCCCAACATTATCAAACAACATTTCAACATTAAACTAGTCAAAATAGATATAAATCGCAAAAAATACATGAACTTGCGGTTTATCCAAAATATGTAGTAACTTTCCGTTATTCTTAGTGGATCTTTGTATAGATCAATTCGGTTTCTTGAAAATCTTGTTTTTAAAGAAGCTTCGTCTTTACAACTTCTTGTCAACGTTTACAAAAATAGTTGTTTTGTCGAAACTTTGTGTTACACAAGTGTTTACGCACTTGTGTGTTTACAAAAATCACTTTTGTTCATGAAAGATCCGGTTTTAAAAATATGATTTCTTTGACGCTTGGTTCTTTGAAAATACCGTTTGTAGATCCGTAGATCTACTAGTTTAGAACACTATTTCATAAGAAAAATCAATTTTACACAAGTTCATGTTTAGTGTGTAGTAGTGTTTCATCATTTAACCCTTTTTACACTTAAACATACTCTATGTCATGATTCATGAACATGACTAATTCGGGTTAGATGATGATCCGAGCTACCACAACATAGATCGGCACTAAATAATTACAACAAAACAAGTCTTACAAGATTTACACAACCCTTATGCTTTTAACCAACATGTTCATCATTTATGTAAACTTTTAGCATGTCTTCTTGTAAGTTCATGACTTTTAACCGACAAATTTCGTTTTAACCACTTTAGAATAGATCAAGAGTGTGTTTAAAGTCACTTACTACTAGCTCGAGGCTAGGGAAGAAACTAGTCGAAAAACGCGTGGATAAAAGCAATGGGGTGAGGTCCCTCACAATCCAAATGCACCGAGCTTCCTTGTATGAGATCCTTAACCCTTGTGTGTACTTGGAATAGCTTGATCAAGACTCGAAAATGGATGGATGGTTGTGGGTGTGTTCGGCCGAGAGCTCCAAGGAGAGGGAGAGAGAGTGATGTTGTGATGTTGAGTGTGTGAAGGTTATGATGGTTAAGATCACATACTTATAGACAACTTCATGTTCATTAACCAAGGGTTACTATGTTCCCTTGATATTAGGCATGTTTGATTTAATTAATCAACAAAGTACAATGGGGGGGGGGGGGTCACATAGTGACCGAACTCGGTTGGGGGGGGGGGGGGGGTTATCCGGTTAGAATTCAACTAATAGTTAGGATAAAGTTAAGTCAAGTTGGAGGTTAACTCGGTTACTAGCGTGTTATGCATTATAGCGGGTGTTAGGGTATTCGGGGACCCTAACTGGTTCAGAAAAGGAGAAACAATGTTGTTGGCAATATTTTTATGTTCCGGGTAAAGTCCGGTTGTTCGGTTGGATAGTGATCCGTTAAAGTGCTTAACAAAGCTTTAAAGTGTCGTTAATATTATTTTTAGTGACACTACTTATTCCCGACACTTTGGAAAGTGTCTAGTAATATCTTTCTCATGTTTTGGCACTTTTTTTTAGTTAGCTAAATGCTGAATTTTTAATTAAAGTGCTGAATTTTGTACTTAGAGTACGTTTTAGGCACATCCGGCCACTGTAATTATCTCCTAGTGACGCAGTTCTACAACCCTCATATCCCTACACTCTCTACTAGTGTAGCAAACTATCTCTGGCTCATACAGGCCTTAGAGGCAATACCTGCCTGGTGCTAGTTATGACAGCACGTTTAATAGGTTATCCGTTTATTGTGCTACCGTGCTTTTGTGCATCAAGGTTGTCACTAGAGTTCAGTATGTAAATAATGGAGTGACAGCAAATAAAGTATGATGCAAGTATGTACATGTATCAGTATTTAGGTAGCAGTTTATCCACAATTTCAAGCAAGCACAATAATTAAGCACTAATTAATTATTAATTAAGTTGTACGGATACCTGATTTGGTGAGGGTTGTCACATAGTCATGGGGATCATAAGGTATGTCACAAAACCTAGATTGGTGAAAGTTGAAATTTAAGACAAGTAGGTTACTTGCAAATAGATTGTTGGAATATAATCCAAAGATGAGATTGAATACTTATGTATGCTTAATTTCGTTAGTTATGATGAAATTATGAAGAACTTGATGTAAGGTTACTTCTAAGTGATGAACAAGTAGATTATCAAGTGGGTTTTGAATATATGATAAAGTTTATGATATAATTATGTTTAAAACCATCTTGGATGGTAGTATTCGGAAGATACTTGAACAAATTGTGAGTTTGAGTATATGTTCATAATTGCCATGAAATGGGTTAAATATGTCATGATGAAATCAAAGTTATATTCAAGTGAATAGATGCTTAAAAGCATGTCCTCTACTAGTTGTAAGTAGAACTTGATTATGTTAGGTGTTCGGATGAATGTCTAGTGATATGATGAAACGGGGTTCACTTATAGACGAGAACCCTTAGTTCTTGCGAAATGAATAAATAAATTAGCTTTGATAATCGCTTACTAGTTAAAGTGTTTGAAATGTAATGAACTTGGTTAGAATTTTAGTTAAAACGGTGGCCTAAAGATAACGCCTACCGGGTAATTAATGGAATGCCTACACTAGTTGTTAAACTTGATTGTGCATTTCATATGCTAATGGGCTGTTGACTTTTAAAAGTCAAACTGACCTATAATACGATGAATGATAATTTTGATGTAAAATGCGTAAGGTGGAATAATCATATTAAACTATGATTAATCTAACCACCTTGTGAATGATAGTTTGACGCTTAACAAGCTAGGTGGAAGCTTGGGAAGGAAGCGGGTCAAACAACTCAAGTATGGAAGAAAAGCGTAGTTTGGATGCAAGGTAAGTAAAGCTTACACCCTTTTTGTAAGATATGTATTTATTTATAGGTTATAAATATGATAAAGGTTATATCCGAAATATGGTTTCGATACGAAATGATACGGGTCAGAACATATCAAAAGTTGAAAAACCATGTTTAATGGTAAAAGGGGCGAAAGGGTAATTTGGTCATGAGATGACATATATAAGAATGAGTTATCGAATGGCTACTTTTTTTAAGTAAGCCTAAACGAATAAAAAGGGTAAAACGGTGATTTAGTCACGTGTAAATGGATAAAAGTTGAAGTTTAAAATGACACCAAGTGGCATAAGCCATGTTGGGTTAAGCGCGTAAAAAAACGGATTCAAGAGACATAACTAAACGGTGAGAAATCCGTGAGTTAATTAACGAAATGGTAAATAAATACCATTCAAATACAAGCGCAAAATATTTGGTCATTTAGACCAAACGGGTCAAATTGTAATGTTGATATCATTTGACAAATAACGACTAATAAGTGCTTGTCGAGTCTTATGCTCACAGGATAAAACGGCTTATGAATTATGTTGCTATGAATTAGAAAATTATTGAGGCAAGGTATTAAAATGGGTTAATATGTTGACCCGAGCCAGGTACGCATAAATAAGGTTATAGTTAAACATGCAATTTTGGTCAAATAGTTAGTGAAAGTCCTTTGTCGTAAAATGAGGGAGTAAAGTTGACCAAAATGCCCTTGATGGATAAATCGGGCAAACGACCCTTAAGGGTTGTTTAGAAACATGTATTATGATAATGGAAGCCTTAGATAGGCATAAAAGTTATAGGCATAAGCCTTCTCGGGTCAAATGCCTAAAATGAGTCTTTTCCGTAAAATGACTAACCGAAGAGTAATATTTGGGATAGTTGGTTTATTATATCAAATCCACCACAAAAATAGTTGTGGTGAAATATAAGTAGCCATTATAATGTGGAAATGTGAAGTGTGAAAAGAGAAGAGCGAGATTGATGCTTAAATGCGTAAAATCCTCTAAATAGGTTAAAATGGATTACGCGCATAACTCGGGAAATGGCTGCATATTTCATTAAAGATTAAGTATCGGATAAAGATTTGGAGTTAAATAAGTAGTCCATGGTTTTATCATAATTGAGAAACAAGTTCGGTTAATAGATCATGAAACGGTTCAAAAGTTTTAAAAACTTAATTTTTTAGCCGAGGGATTGAATTATAGCATCTTATGAATTCAGATGTTGGGTTTTGAACCCATATGATGGGAAATCAAATTACGATCACGTAGGAAGAAACGGATCGTAAAACGGACTATGCAAGTTTTTGTGCATAACATGTTTAAAATGTAGAGCTGGGCAAGATGCAGCACCAGCTGCAAACCCCTCTGTGAAAAAGGGGGTGTCGCGTCACGCGACAAGAAGAAGCAAAGACCATCGCGCAGCACGACAACTGTCACACTCCGCGAATCCGCGAGGGCCCAAAAGCTGGCAAATTGTTATTTGTTTGTTCGTTTTGACATACGAACATGTTTAGATATGTTATAAACATAATATAACTAAAATCATTTCATGTTTATGGAACGTAGGTTGTCTAGAAGTACCGGATGACGATCAAGCCCGACGAAGAACCAAACACGATCAAGATATAAGCTTCCGCACTATGTTTCATCGTCATTTTTAAATGACGAACTATTATACATTATGTTATATTGTTTTAAATTTGAAAATGTTTTAACAAGCCCGCATTTTTCTAATGTATGTGTAATCGTAAATACACATTAATAGTCGAAAACAATATGAAAACTGTTAAATAGAAGTAAGGGGCTTACATGGACTAGAGAGAGAAAACTCTGTCCATTTAGTTTCACGGTTTTGTACATTCAAACAATCAATAGAAACCAATTTAATTAGCTTGTTCTTGTGCATGTCACCTTCATACTCGGATTCCACACGAGATATGGAGTCAAACTAGCCGGTCGGAGCATTCGGGACCACCGAAACGGTCCTCACAAGTGGTATCCGAGCAGGAGACCGGTTTCAAGGATTGAAGACACAAGATTCAAGCAGATTAAAGCTGATTTGGATCTGAATTCATCATCTTTCAACTCATTCTTCTTCTACTCATTTTCTTCTAACTTAAAACACAAAATTAACGTGGAATCCATGGACAAAATTGACAGATTTTTGGATATGTTGTGCGAAATCACGTTTTAATCAATCCTTGAAAGAATCAGATCAAAATTCGAACTAATTCACTAAAAATTCTTGGAAAACCATGAAAAACGTAACTTGAGTTTCGAGATTCGTTTGAGTGTGTCAAGACACATTCGCACGAATCTGATTTATCCAGTTCCCACGAATCTGACAAATCCAGTTCGTACGAACGTAGGTTGTTTATTGTGTTCATCTAATGGTATTCATCGTATTTGTTGCTTGATTAGTGACATCCAAAAGTTATTCAGTGCTTAATCCGTGTAATCTAGGTTGTTTATTGTGTTCATCTAATGGTATTCATCGTATTTGTTGCTTGATTCACACTTGGTTAACAAGATTCTTCCATTTTCATATAATTTTTTTTAGTTCATCACCCATACACCTAATCAATAGGTGTTTGTGTGATTAATCAATCACTATCATTGTAACCCGTAGTATTTGGGAGTTACAGTTTTGTTCAAATAGAATTGACTTTTTGTTCTTTATTGTGACAACCGAACAACTTTTTTTGGGTAAAGGGTACAACCGAACAACTTTGATAGTAGTATAGAGTATCTTTTTTATATTGTAAGCTATAACAAGTGTCAGAACCGTATAGATACCATGATTAACTGAACTGATACCGTCCCAACAATATCAGTACCACGTCGATTATGACCGAAAAAATCGTTACCGGTATCAGTACTATCAAAATCGTTATTGATTTTCGTTTTTATGATTTTTTATTGTAAAACACGTGTTGATATCCTTTTAAGCATATCATAATTTTATATTTTGCTTTTATATTTCGGTTGCTATACTAAGTATTAGTACCATACCGATACCTTAATGAACTGAACCAGTACCGACCTAATTCGTAACACAACGTATAGTGGAATTCTTCTATTATATAAAAATAATATACATGAATAAAAATTGTATGTATATACACACATAAAGATAAAGAAAATGAATATGAAGGATGAAAGTTTAAAAAAATGGTTGGGTATAATGGTAATACATGAAAATATAAGCGCACCAATAATGTATTTTTACTTGACATTGTTCATACTTTAGTAAAAAGGGTCGGATCATGCTTCAATATATCCATAAAAAAGGTATCTACTCGTGCGTTTCCCCTATGGATATTAAACAGTTGGAAGGGTGTTGCTCATCAAAATGGCACAATCATGGAGCAAAAATCAAAAGCTAAATTTTCTATATTCTATTCTTATCGTGGGAAATAAACCCCAATCAACTCCTTTATATTATAAGATTTGATTGTGATGATCATGAATACTTATAATGACTTCATACCAAACTGCTCGAATAGGTTAACAAGTGGGCTTATGATTTTGCATGTTATATAACGTATTTTGCACCCTCGGATATAGGGATGGCAAAAAAGCCCAAGCCCAACGGGTATACCCGAAACCCGAAACATACTGGCCGGATATACCCGAAGCCCAATGGGTATGGGCCGGGTACGGGCTTAAAGAAAGAAAAAAATCGGGTACAGGTACGGGTACGGGTATGGGATTTAGTGATACCCGCCCGATACCCGGCCCATTTACCCGAATAACACCCGAAAATAACATATTATAGGTTTACATATATATAAACTTAGTACATGTACTTATTACCTTCTCTATAGTCATATGTGGATATGTATTTGGCAGGTGTTTAGTGAACAAGTAACTTATTTGTGAGCATGTGTATTGGATATGGAAGCTATCACTCTTTATTATGTGGATGTTTATGCAATTAGGTGGTCCTGATACAATTACTTAATTAAGTAATCGTTTTGATTTAGTTTAGTATATGCGGTTTGAATATGATATGGAAGTTATTAATCATATTTTCATTTGTTATAGTCATTAAAAAAGTAAATTATATAAACATTAAAGTAAAAATTGCACATTTGTCCCAACGGCTATTTTTAAGAAATGAACGAGTATACCTGATACCCGCGGGTATGCCCGATATCCGACGGGTAATTACCCGACAATTACCCGACGGGTAACGGGCCAGGTTTGGGACAAAAAATTACAACCAGGTACGGGCCTGGGATTACCAATACCCAGGCCAAGCCCGGGCTATTGCCATTCCTACTCGGATATAAATAGGGTTTTTCCCATTGGGTTGAACTTGATGAATCCAAAGATGACTTGTATACTTTTTCATGTCAAAGACATGTACTCTAACACGAAAACACATTCAAAATCATGTAGCACAAACACCGTATGTGTAAGCACTTTATCCATATGGGTTAAACGGAACAGAAAGTTAAAAAAGGTTGACATGTTGTAATGAATTTGTAAAAAAGTTAAACTAGTCATAAATCGGTTGATTGTAAATAGTTTAAACTGGTTGTAAGATAGGTTGTAAGGATGGACGGTGTGGACTAGCGCCCCCGTCCAACTCGGCCTGTTAACGCCACGAACACCGCCCCAGGGCACCAAAGAGGCTGGCGTGAGAGTGGCAATAATTGTGGACCCCGTTTTGGAGCTTGTTGGCCCAATCAAAGTCCTCTAAATGGAGGGGCGTCAAAGGGTTGGCTCCACAACGGC
Source organism: Helianthus annuus (assembly GCF_002127325.2). Classification (NCBI taxonomy): domain Eukaryota; kingdom Viridiplantae; phylum Streptophyta; class Magnoliopsida; order Asterales; family Asteraceae; genus Helianthus; species Helianthus annuus. The sequence continues at coordinate 163,030,614 of NC_035447.2, read as the reverse complement.
CAGCCTAAAACGTTTCACGAGTGAAGTTAGAATTTATACATTTTATATAAAGATAGTATAATTTTAAACTGGTCTATGTGTTGACCTGTTTAATTTTACTACAACTCAGAAATGTTGTCTGGTATAGAGAACAAACACTGTGATTGGGGTTGAATTGTATTGAACTAGAACTACGGTTACAGAAGAAGATGTTATATAGAACACCATTTTATACATTTAGCCCCTACACTATGACATATTGTTTACTTTTCGACACTCCCCCTCAAGTTGAGTGGTGGGATCACCAATACTTAACTTGCTCAAACAACTACTAAAGGCATTTCCGTTGACGGCTTTTGTGAGTATACCTGCAAGTTGATCTTTTGACGAAACATACGGGAGTTCTATGATTCTTTCTTCCAACTTATCTTTGATGAAATGTCGATCTACCTCCACGTGTTTTGTTCGATCATGTTGAACTGGGTTTTCTGAGATTTGTATTGCAGCTGTATTGTCACACATAACTTTACTGGGAGCCTTTTGGGAAAAACCAATGTCTTCTAGCAGCTTCCTGATCCAAAGAACTTCGCTTCTGCACTCGACAAAGCGACCACCTTCTTTTTCTTACTCCTCCCGGTAACGAGGTTTCCACCAACCAAGGAAAAGTACCCTAATGTTGACCTTCGGTTTCCCCTATCTCATGCCCAGTCTGCGTCAGGGTAAAGCTTAACATTTAAATGTCCATTTGTTTTGAACAACACTCCATGGCCTGCGGTTCCATGTGGGCAACTTGAGGTTGATGCATGAACTTACTCACCACTCCAACAGCATAAGCTATATCAGGGCAAGTGTGAGAGAGATAAATTAACTTGCCCATGAGCCGTTGATACCTTTCTTTGTTTGCAAGTTCTCCATTGAGTTCCATGTGAAGGTTGTGGTTCACCACCATTGGAGTATCTGTTGGTCTACAATCAATCAACCCAGTTTCTGCCAGGATATCAAGGACATACTTCTTTTGGTAGATGAAAATTCCCCGTTTAGACCTGAGAACTTCTATCCCGAGGAAATTCTTGAGATTCCCAAGGTCTTTCATTTCAAACTTTGAAAACAGGTTCTTTTTCAGCCGTGCTATTTCTTCTATATCATCTCCGGTAATAATCATGTCGTCTACATATATGATCAAGCAAGTTACAAGGCCGTTTCTTCTCTTGAGGAACAGAGTATGATCAGAGTTACTTTGGTGATACCCATACTCTTTCATGGCCAAAGTGAACTTTCCAAACCATGCCCGAGGAGACTGCTTTAGCCTATATAGGGACTTTTTCAACCGACAAACTTCCCCTTCTTTAAAACCCCCTGAAAAACCTAGAGGTGCTTCCATGTAGAATTCTTCTGTTAGGGCTCCATGGAGAAAGGTGTCACACCCTGACTTTTGCGGAAGCGTGGTTATTGGTGTGACTTCTTAATACCATAGCATTCAATCATAACATTGCTATATGATAAAACCAAAAGATATTCATCCATAAAAGCTAAGTTTGAAAGTACCACAACATACTTGTTTGAAAAGTTGACACCAAACTTAAGTTACAAACCACAACATGTTCAAATGAGTTCATCAAGACTCGAAAAAAGATCTTGAATAAAAACAGGTTTAGAAACATGTATCCCGTCCAGGAATAGGATACATCTTCTAAAATCTACGACCACGGATGACATCTTTTATTTAAACGCAGCTTGAGACACATGCACACACCTGCCAGATCCACTAGTTCCCTGAAATACATGTAGTTTAAAAATATCAACAAAAGTTGAGCGAGTTCATGTGTATGTGTATGAGCAAACCTTTAAAGCATGTCTGTATGTATGTATGTATGTATGTATGTCCCTGGTATGTAGCAATAAGGAAAAGCAGATCACCAATGGGTTGCAAAGCCAATGGTATGTGTGAAATGGTGCAGGAAGACTCAAACCTAGAAGATTTGTACCGGGCCTCCGGCTGGAAGACATAGTCACCCTATGGGCCACCCTGGTCCCCATGGGTGTGGGCTCGCTACACCCAAATAGATCTATCACTCATGTCCCTCGGTTCTACGACGAGGATTAATGGCCATAAGTGTTATACCCACCTTTCACATGATCAAGCAGTAAACCTCCTTAAGCTAATCATACCATGTACAAAACATTTGTAATAACTGTAACATGTATTTCACCCCTGAAGTATAAAACTGAAAATAGTTAAAAGAAAAGGGGGACATGAACTCACAGTATTGCGTCTTCAGTACGCACTCAAAACTCCTCAGCAAACACGACTACCTACAGTGTACGTTTCTGATATTATTCCAAGTTATAATTATTTGTTAAAATAATAATTATTTTAACCTCAAATTATATTTAGTTTTGGAATAATTGTTTAAACCACATTTTTGTAACAATACTTCTCAAGTATTTTATTTTCGCGATTCCTTCCCAAGGATAGGGGTATCTTATACATGTATTTTCGTATTATTGTATTTGTAGTTCCATGTTAATATATTTTCAAGTCTCACCTTTAGAAAATATATAATAACTTATTTTCTCCCAAAATAATGTATTGTCCAGAAAATATATAATTTTCCCAAAAATCATATATCTTCTAAATATACTAAGAAAATATATTTTAACTTCCCCAAAAATAATATATTTTCACCTTGCCTAAAAATATGATACAACTTTGTAAAAATCATATTTTCATTTCTTGTATCAAAAATAATATATACCTAAAATATATAAGTAACGGTATTTTTCCAGAATAGTTTATAAGTCACGTTCTTGTGTTCGATTTCACAATATTAAGTGTGTAACTTATATTTTTATTCCTTGTGATTTTTGGTATTATTTGGATAGTAAATTTCATGGTATTTGTTAAGTTATATTATTTTACCCTAAAATAATATAACTATTTCACCAAGTATACAAATAATCACACAAGTGTCTTAATAAAAACAACCTCCAATATTTGCATTTTTGTTACAAATTCTATGCCAAAGTTTATATTGAAAACCAACGTTAAATACTCACTTATAAATACTTGTTTAGAAAATATTTTTCTAAGTGTTTGTATTTTTAGGAAATTTTGCCATAGTTTCCCCTAAAAATGGAGGTGTCCATGCTATCAAAGTATATCATTTTCTTTTCAAAAATCATCACACAATAATCAACAATCAAACCCTAAACAATATTATTCTTCCCAAGTGCAAAAACTATACACTTTTCATAACAACATGAACTTGATCTTTTATTAAAAACTTGTAGTGACTTGGTAATAAGTATGATAGACTTAGTTACCCTCTAAAATGTGTTTATTTCTTTAATAATCCCATTCTTAAAGAGTTTAGATGTTCACAACTTGTAAGCACATTTCACAAAAATGTTTATTTATTAGATCTTCTTGTTTCATAAGTGTTTATACACTTGTTTTTCCACTAAAAATAGTGTAGGTTTAAGTAAAAAACCATGATCTTCCAAAAATCCTATTTTAAACTTAGTTCTCTTGGAAAATCATTCATAAGTCTTGGATCCATAAGGTTACTAACTTACTTTGTTTATTATTTTACAAGAAATCTCTTTATTCATCAAGTTCATGTTTATACAAGAAGATGATCATCGTATGTTGTCACATAATCATCCTCTCACTTGCTAGATCATGTGTTTAATCACAATCTAGCAAGCTCTATGTGATGATCAACATCACAATCTCTAGTAAACAACAATCAAACATCATACATATACTAAACAACATCATTTCATCCATATTTCATCATATGTTAAGCTTTTGTTCAAGATTCAAGATTATGTCTTTAGTGTTCTTGTGATTTATAACATAATATATCTTTTAACCAACTAAAATTAGAAGTATCAAAGGGTTGTGAGAGTCTTACTACTAGCTCTAAGCTAGGGAAGAAAACTTGATGAAGAAGATGATGAAAATGGTTGATAAAAGCAACTAAGAAAGCTCCTTGATGATCCACAAGCTTCAAGCTTCCTCAATCACCTTCTAACACTTGAAATGAGCTTGGATTGGATGATGATGGTGGTGCTTGTGGGGGTGTTCGGCCGAGATGAGAGGGAGGAGAGGAAGAGAGATGAAGTGAGTTAGTGAGTGAAAATGTGATGATCTTTAGATATCTCATGCCATACTTATAATCTTTTCTTCCAATATTTTGACCACAAGATTAAGCAAGATCAAATATAAAATAGAAATCAAATCTTTGAGGTATGGTGTAGTGGTATGGCCGATGACAAGCATGGGGGGGTCTAAGTGTAACTTTGAACCAACTAGTTAGTTTACAATCCAAAACCAAGTATATAGTTAGTTAAGTTAGTTACTAGATATTTTAATGGGTGTTAAGGTGTTTGGGGATCATGACTAGCTCAAAAATAATTAAACAATGTTTCTAGTATAATTTGGGTGTTTCGGGTAGTGTTCGGTTGTTCGGTCAGATACCGGTTCGTTAAAGTGCTAAGTTATACCGTATAATGTCCTTTATGTAACTTTTTGTGACACTTTTAATTCCCGACACTTAGGAAAGCATACAGGACCATTTTGCCATATTTTTGCACATTACTAGCTTATTTAAAAAGCTGAATTTTGCTGAAAAATGAAGAATTCTGCACTCTGTGTGGGTTTTAGGCACTTTTCGGCACTTAAACTATCACCTAGTGACGCAGTTTTATGATCCTTACCTCCCTACACACCATACTAGTGTAGTACCTTGTCCCTGGCCCATACTGGGTCTCAAAACATTGTCTGTCTATGTACTGAACTTCGTCAACATATTCCCGTTCTATCCATTAACTGTGCTGAGCGTGCTTTGTGCATCATGTATGTCAATAAAGTTTGTATGTGATAATAATGTGACATTATGTAATATGTGATGCACATGTAAGTATGATGCAGTAATCAGAAAGCAATTAAGTAATCCAGCACAGTCGTTAAGCACTTAATTAATATTAATTAATTGTACGGATACCTGGATTTATGAGGGTTGTCACATTCTCCCCCTGTTACAAAAATTTCATCCCGAAATTTTAGTTCTGCTACTAGTTGCAGGGGTTTTGGGGAACAAATGTGGGTATTTCGCTTTCATACGATCCTCATGCTCCCAAGTGAACTCTGGGCCGTGTCGCGCATTCCAACGAACCTTGACGAGTTTAACACTACTCCGTCGCGTCTTGTTAACCTTCCAATCAGTAACCTCAACAGGTTCTTCAGTAAAGTGGAGTGTGTCGTCAATATGGACTTCGTCGGCAGGTATGACAACTGTCTCTTGAGTTGGACTCTTTTTCAGGTTAGATACATGAAATGTATCATGAACTCCATTCAGTTCTGCGGGTAGATCCAACTTGTAAGCTACAAGACCAATCCTTTCCAGGATTTTAAATGGACCAATGTATCGCGGGTTCAACTTCCCACGCTTCCCAAAGCGTGCTACACCCTTCCAGGGTGAAACCTTAAACAAAACCATATCTCCCACTTGAAACTCCAACGGTTTCCTTCTTTGGTCCGAGTAACTCTTTTGTCGATCACGAGCCGCCTTTATGCGCTCTCGGATCTGTGTAATCTTATCAGTCATGTCTTGAACCAATTCAGGACCAACAAGCTGTCTATCACCCTCGTCTGCCCAGCATAGCGGTGATCGACACTTGCGTGCATAGAGAGCCTCAAACGGTGCAGCTTGGATACTCGCGTGGTAGCTGTTGTTGTAAGAGAATTCTACCAAGGGTAAGTGAGTGTCACAACTACCACCCAGATCCATTACGCAAGCTTGTAACATATCTTCCAACGTTTGAATCGGTCGTTCGCTCTGGCCATCCGTATGTGGATGGAATGTAGTACTCGGATTCAACTGAGAACCAAAGGCTTCTTGGAAGTATTGCCAGATCCTTGATACAAACCTTCCGTCTCGATCAGAAATGATTGAGAGAGACACTCCATGTCGTGCAACTATCTCTCTCAGGTATAGCTCAATAAACTAGCTCGTGTTGTCTTTTTCCTTGATTGGCAAAAAGTGTGCAGATTTCGTTAAACGGTCTACAATTACCAAAATCATATCATGGCCCTTGGGCGTCCTTGGTAGCTTCGTTATAAAGTCCATTGAAATCTGCTCCCATTTCCACTTGGGTATTTCAGGTTGCTGCAGAAGGCCTGAAGGCTTTTGATATTCGGCCTTTACCTTGGCATAAGTTAAACATTTGCCAACATACGTCGCAACATCGCCCTTTAATCTTGGCCACCAATAAAAATCCTTTAAATCTTGGTACATTTTATCCGATCCTGGATGGATCGAGTACCGTGACTTGTGAGCTTCATCAAAAATAACGTCTCTCAAACCACCAAAGAGAGGAACCCAAATTCTTCCCATAAAACACAACGTTCCTTCCTCATTTGGTACCAACTGTTTCTCCATCCCACGGAGATATTCGTTTTCAAGATTCCTTTCCTTTAGAGCTTCTCTCTGACCAGCACGAATGCGCAATGAGAGGTCCGTTTGAATAATCATTTCCAAAGCCCTAACCCTTATGGGCTTAATTCTTTCTTTCCGACTCAAGGCGTCTGCGACCACATTCGCCTTCCCTGGGTGATACTTAATCTCACAATCATAATCAGTCAACAACTCAACCCATCGTCTCTGTCTCATGTTAAGCTCTTCCTGATCAAATATATGTTGCAGGCTCTTGTGATCAGTATAGATTGTGCATCGTGTGCCATACAAGTAATGTCGCCAGATCATCAATGCAAATACCACCGCGCCTAATTCCAAATCATGCATGGTGTAATTTTTCTCGTGGACCTTCAACTGGTGCGATGCATATGCTATAACCTTCTGACGCTGCATTAATACACATCCCAAACCTTGACGTGAGGCGTTGCAATATACCACGAAGTCGTCAGTGCCTTCGGGTAGGGACAAGATCGGTGTGTTGCAAAGCTTGTTCTTCAACAGCTGAAATACTTCTTCTTGCTTGTCTCCCCATTCATACTTCTTGTCTTTTTGAGTGAGGGAGGTCAATGGTTGAGTGATTTTTGAAAAATCCTCAATAAACATGTGATAATAACTAGCCAAACCTAGGAACTGACGTATCTCGGTTGGCGTCTTCGGAGTCTCCCAGTTCTTGATCGCCCCGATCTTTGTGGGATCCACATGAATTCCATTTCCGTTAACCACGTGACCGAGGAACTGAACTCCACGCAACCAGAACTCGAACTTCGAGAATTTCGCGTATAACTTCTCTTTCTTAAGCAGCTCCAAAATAGCTCTTAGGTGCTGCTCGTGCTCTTCTTTCGTCTTTGAGTAGATCAAAATGTCATCAATAAACACAATCTCAAACTTATCGAGGTACGGCTTACAAACCCTATTCATCAGATCCATGAATACTGCTGGTGCGTTCGTCAGACCAAATGGCATAACCAGGAACTCGTAATGTCCATATCGAGTTCTGAAGGCACTCTTTGGAATACTTTCCTCTTGAATCCTCAACTGGTGATATCCGGATCGAAGATCGATCTTGGAGTAAAAACTTGAACCTTGTAGTTGATCGAACAGGTCGTCAATCCTTGGCAAAGGATAGCGATTCTTAATGGTCAACTTATTCAGCTCGCGGTAGTCGATACACATGAGGAAACTACCGTCTTTCTTCTTAACGAACAAAACTGGAGCTCCCCAAGGCGAGAAGCTTGGTCTGATAAATCCCTTAACCAATAGCTCCTGAAGTTGTGTTGACAGCTCTTGCATCTCGGAAGGCGCATGTCGATAAGGTGCCTTAGCTACAAGCGCAGCATCTGGAACTAAGTCAATGTGAAACTCGACTTGTCTTTGCGGCGGCAATCCTGGCAAGTCTTCCGGGAAGACTTCAGGATATTCCTTCATGACTGGAATGTCTTCTAGCTTTGGCTCAGTGGCTTCTTTATCCACAATGTGTGCCAAGAAGACAACACATCCTTTCTGCAAACACTTTCGAGCCTTTAAACAACTAATGATTCTTAGGGGCGTATCGCGCTTCTCTCCATGCACCACAATTGTTTCTCCATTCGCCATCGGAATGCGAATGACCTTCTCGTGACATACAATCTCTGCTCGGTTGCTTGACAACCAATCCATCTCCACTACCACGTCGAAGCTTCCAAATTCGACCGGCAGCAGATCAAGTGAAAACTCGTGCTCTCCCAGTTCTATCACGCAACCTTTGATGACTTCATTCGCTTCTGTGACAACTCGTGTTTCAAACCTCTCATTGTACTTTGATTATGTGATTATGTGAACTTGTTGATTAACTGAATAATATGTGATGACGAATGTATGTATTTAAACAAATCGATCGCACAACACTAGGCCAATCGCACAAGCCTTTTGGGCCGTACACTTCTCTCTCTCTCTCGGCTCATTCTATTTGGACTCGAGACCTCGAGGGCAGCCCAATGCTGGGTTCGGCCCACTTCTCTTGTTCACCTACACTTAGTAGCATTGGGGTTTAATTCCTAATATGTTACAAAAACACTAACACACACACAAAAACCCTAAGCTCTCTTCCTCTCTCTTTTCTGCGACGGCAACAACCCTCCATCACCGAACCCGGTGGTAGTTGAAGGCTATCTTGATCAAATTAGTCACATCACACACTTCCGGTTAGTGCTTCGTTATCTCTTTTGGTTGTATGATCATGGTGTTGTGGTTGCTATAATCATATGTAATAGCTAGAGTTCCGTGCTAGTAGTTTTATGATTGAGATTATGCTTGTAAAATTCGGAACATGTGCCTGATTTGATTATGATGTTAATATGTGGTATGCTTTGCATGTTGTTGATTGTGATCTAGGATTGAATGCATGCTACTAAAACTATAAGTCTCGATTATATGTTGTGTGTTATGATAGTTTGATATTGCACAAGAACTAGGGTTGCATGATAGTCTTTGAACTCGTTAATCACGTGATCCGATCGTATGTTCCGTATGATATTGATTATGTTGTTCTTGAATTGATCACGATTACGGTGATATGAATATGTTTGAATGCTGATTAATGATTGATTTGATTTAAGTTGAAACTGCCAAAACTGTTAGCAAATGTTACGGATATAACTGAGCTGAAAATAAGGAAATCTGTTACGTTCATGATCTCGACACGGGTTGCGAGTCGAGAACCCACAGTCTCGACTCGAGACCAGGCATCATCAGCACAGACATCATAACTCGAGACCATGGTTGCGGGTCTTGTTGCGACTTGAGACCATCTAGTCTCGACTAGTACATGCATGATCCGAGACCCTTTGGTTGCGACTCGAGATCTTTAGGCCAGCAACTCGAGACCGCACTGTCTTGACTCGAGATCCTTAGTCTCGACTCGAGACTACAAAATCACACTTTCGGTTCAGACTTTCACTGCTTTAGACTTGTGTAATTGGGCTGCATGTGTAATTGGGCTGCATGTTTGGGCTCTGTCTTGTTACGTGATGCTACTGTTGAATTCGTATGAACTGATGTTAACTGCCATAGTTACATGTGTATGCCATGATCAATACTTGTACACAACTTGTACACAACTTGTTAGAATACGTGAAGAACATATGCGTGCACTACCTAAATACGAATCTGACTTGTATGGTACACCTATGTTAGGACGTGGTTGACCACATTATAGCTTGATTGACCTTTCTGTGTATCTGCCGAGCAAACCAAGGTGAGTTCACACTCTTACCAAGGCAAGGGATTCCCGATGGGTAGGGAATGGGATTAAAGGAATGGGAGTGGACAATTACTTGGACTTACACTGTTACTAGACTATCTACCATCGTCCTCGGTCGCGAAGGATCCTTACGTAAAACCTACGTAAACTTGTGCATACCACTGTCCTCAGGTTTCGAGGGACACTTACGTAAAACCTACGTAAACTTATATCTACTACTGCCACGGGTTATGAAGGGCACTTACGTAAAACCTACTTAAACCTCACGCGTACCACTGTCCTCATGTTATGAAGGGCACTTACGTAAAACCTACGTAAACCTTGTACGTACTCCTGTTCTCGGGTTAAGAAGAACACTCATGGTTACAACTAGTCTAGTACATACAACATGGGAAGCCCCCACTAACTGAACAAACAACATGGGAAGCCCCCACTAACTGAACATACAACATGGGAAGCCCCCACTAACTGAACATATAACATGGGAAGCCCCCACTAACTGAACATACAGCATGGGAAGCCCCCACTAATTGAGTATACAACTGGCTTAGTTAATAACGCATAGTTATGCTATGAACTTACCTACTGTGAACTCGCTCAACTAGTTGTTGACTCTCTGTTACATGCCTTGCAGGACCATAGGTACTCATGGAGCTTGCACGGGAGGCGCGGTCGTTGTGGGCACGAATCTAGGATGTTATGTTAAACACTTTTATGACATTTCAACTTAATACTTACGCTGGGTTTTACATTATTTCTTCCGCTACACTTGATTATGTTTGGTTTTGAAAACACCTTTTGTATTGATGAATAACTTTTACTATTTACTTATATGTTCAATATGATTGGTGGCTTGATCCTGGTCATGTCACGCCTCCATGCGGTGGTACTCCGCGTGTGGATTTTGGGGGTGTGACAGATTGGTATCAGAGCCATTGGTTATAGAGAACTTGGTTTTAATAAGGGGAAAACGTTTTATTAAAACCAGACTATAACCTGTACAGTGCTCAACGATCCACAACGACGCCTCGCTCCACGTGCAAGACTCAACATCCTAGGTAATATGGTTTATGTATTATTGCCTACTTGTTAGATTACATAGAACTTTGCTCATGGTATGCTTAGATACACATAACCACTATTTCTTGAGAACACTTGTGTGCTTACTCTCTTCTGTCACCGCACTTTTCGCGAACCTCTCTCACTTATGTTCCCTTTGTTATGAAGATCATGAGTGGACGCGTTAACATGACTCAAGCCCAGTTGACGGCTCTGATTAACGAACAAGTTGCTGCGGCACTTGCAGCCGCACAAGCAGGAGGTATACCCTGCAGTCGTAACTCACACAAGGATCTCTAGATCCTACACTCCTAAACCAGCTCTTGTGTTTAACCTTGTCCTATTCTTATACACAATAGGTCAACACGTTTAGCAACCTGTTTGCACTTTCAAGAATTTCATGGACTGTCGTCCTAGCACGTTCAGTGGCAGTGAAGGAGCAGTTGGACTCCTCCATTGGTTTGAAAAGCTCGAGTCCGTATTTGAGATGTGTGAATGCCCTGAGGCTCGCAGGGTGAAGTATGCCACTGGTACTCTAGAAGGCATTGCGCTGACTTGGTGGAATGCGCAAGTTCAGATTTTAGGGCTGGCAGCTGCTAACGCCACTCCTTGGAATGATTTCAAGGAACTTATCAAGAGGGAATACTGCACACGTGATGACATCCACAAGTTAGAAGTGGAGTTCTTTCATCTGAAAATGACAGGGTCGGAAATTGAAGCTTATACGAAACGGTCAAACGAGCTGGCCATCTTGTGTCCAACTATGGTGGACCCTCCAATCAAGCGCATTGAGTTGTATCTCAAGGGTCTAGCGCCAGAGATCCAGAGCCATGTGACATCGGCTAATCTCGATAATATCCAGGACATTCAACGTCTTGCTCATCGCCTCACAGATCAGGCAGTGGATTAGAACAGGCTGCCAAAATGTATCAGTGCAACTACTACCGCTACCACCTCTGCCACTCCTGCTACTCCTAGTGACAACAAGAGGAAATGGGATGGGGATTCCAGCAAGGGTTCAGCCACAGTTCAGTCTCAGGTTCAGCAGCGAAAGACTGACAACTATCAGAGCCCTGGTCAGCAATCTTCGGGTAATCAGGGACGGGGTGTATACCGAGGAAATCACCCAAGGTGCAACAATTGTAACAGACACCACAGTGGCCAGTGCAACAAGGGTCGTTGTCAGAGGTGTCTCAAGATGGGTCATGAGGCCAAGGATTGTAGGAGCCCACGGCCCGTAACTCAGAACCAGCAGCAGCAGCAAACACCACAGAATCAGCAACGGGGCAACAAGGGATGTTTTCAGTGTGGCGCTGAAGGTCACTTCAAGAGACACTACCCCCAGTTAAACCGAAACCAGCACAACAACAACAACAATAACCAAGGCAATGGGAACAACAACGGGGGAAATAACAACGATGGGAACAACGGCGCTAGGTGACGTGCATTTATGCTGGGGCAGGGTGACGCAAGGAACGATCCTAAAGTAGTTATGGGTAAGTTTCTTCTCGGCGACTTTTATGTTACTGTTTTGTTTGATTTGGGTGCGGATACCAGTTATGTATCTCTGAAAGTTAGTCAAATGCTCAAACGTACACCCACACTTCTGAACACTAAGCATGTCGTAGAGTTAGCGAATGGTAAAAGTCTAGAGGCCACACACATAGTTCAGGGTTGTAATCTTATCCTCGCTGGTCAGACTTTCTCTATCGATCTCATTCCTATCACTCTGGGTAGTTTCGACATCGTCATTGGTATGGATTGGTTATCCCAACAACAAGCAGAGATCGTATGCAAGGAGAAGATAGTACGTATTCCCCGTTCTGGTAAGGAACCTCTCGAAGTTCAAGGCGACAAGAGTGGTGCAGTGGTTGGCATCATCTCCTTCCTGAAGGCTCAAAAGTGTTTACGAAAGGGGCACGCTGCCATCTTGGCACTTGTTACTGACGCATCAATGAAAGGGAAGAGATTGGAGGATATCCCAGTTGTACGCGACTTCCCTCAGGTGTTTCCTGCAGATTTACCTGGGCTACCGCCTCATCGCCAGGTCGAATTCCAGATTGAACTAGCTCCAGGAGCAGCACCAATAGCTCGTACACCATATCGCTTAGCTCCAACCGAACTGGAAGAACTGTCTAAACAACTACAAGAGCTCTTGGATAAGGGTTTTATTCGTCCTAGCTCTTCGGCTTGGGGAGCTCCAGTACTATTTGTAAAGAAGAAGGACGGTACCTTCTGTATGTGCATAGATTACCGCGAACTGAACAAGGTGACAGTGAAGAACCGCTATCCTCTTCCACGTATTGATGATTTTTCGATCAGTTGCAAGGATCGAGCTACTACTCAAAGATAGATCTGAGGTCAGACTACCATCAGCTGAGAGTCCGGGATGAGGACGTCTCCAAAACAACATTTAGAACTCGCTACGGCCACTACGAGTTTCTTGTCATGCCATTCGGACTAACGAACGCACCGGCAGTCTTTATGGATCTTATGAACAGGGTGTGCAAACCTTACCTGGACAAGTTTGTGATTGTTTTCATCGATGACATCCTGATCTACTCTAAGAGTCAGGAGGAACACGAACAGCATTTGCGACTCATTCTGAAGCTCCTTCGAACAGAACAGTTGTACGCCAAGTTTTCAAAATGCGACTTCTGGCTTCGTGAAGTCCACTTTCTAGGCCACGTGGTAAACAAGGACAGGATTCATGTGGATCCATCCAAGGTAGACTCGATCAGGAACTGGCCTGCACCACGTACACCACCGGAAATACGCCACTTCTTGGGTTTGGCAGGTTACTACAGAAGGTTCATTAAAGACTTCTAAAAAATTGCGCAGCCGCTTACACTACTGACACAGAAGGGTGTCACCTACCGTTGGGGTAGTACACAGGAAACAACTTTTCAGCACTTAAAAGATAGGCTCTGCAGTCCGCCTGTTCTCTCATTGCGAGAGGGCACGGACGATTTCGTGGTTTATTGCGACGCATCCATTCAGGGTCTTGGATGTGTGTTAATGCAGCGTGACAAGGTCATTGCTTACGCTTCGCGCCAACTTAAGGTCCATGAACGGAACTATACTACACACGATTTAGAGCTGGGAGCTGTTGTTTCCGCGCTTAAGATATGGCGACATTACCTGTACGGTACCAAGTGCACCATCTACACCGATCACGGGAGTCTCGAGCATATCTTCAAGCAGAAGGAATTGAACATGCGTCAACGACGATGGGTCGAGCTACTTAATGATTACAAATGTGCCATCAAGTACCATCCGGGCAAAGCCAATGTTGTGGCTGACGCCCTCAGTCGAAAGGATACTACGCCTAGGCGCGTACGAGCACTACAACTTACTATTCAGTCTGGTCTTCCTGCTCAGATACGAGATGCTCAGGTAGAAGCATTGAAACTAGAAAACGTCAGGGCTGAAGCCTTACGTGGCTCAAGGCAACGGTTAGAACAGAAGGAAGACGGAGCCTTCTACATAACAGGACGTATTTGGGTCCCACTATATGGCAACTTACGCGAGCTAGTAATGGATGAAGCACATAAGTCTCGCTACTCGGTACATCCAGGTTCGGATAAAATGTACCACGATCTCAGAACTACGTATTGGTGGCCTAGCATGAAAGCTCACATAGCAACATACGTTAGCAAGTGCTTGACTTGTGCGAGAGTCAAGTCGGAATACCAGAAACTATCAGGCCTACTTCAGCAACCCAAGATAACACAATGGAAATGGGAGGAAATTTCCAAGGATTTTGTTACTGGCCTACCTAGATCTCAATGTGGGAACTATACCATTTGGGTGATCGTGGATCGACTCACAAAGTCTGCACATTTCCTGGCTATTAAGGAAATGGATAAGTTCTCCACTCTAGCAGACGTATATCTTAAGGAAGTTGTCTCAAGGCACGGAGTGCCGACCTCTATTATCTCTGATCGAGATGCACGATTTACTTCAGAACTGTGGCAAGCAACGCACAAATCTTTTGGCTCTCGATTAGACATGAGCACAGCTTACCACCCTCAGACGGATGGGCGGTCTGAGCGCACTATCCAGACTCTAGAAGAAATGCTTCGGGCGTGTGTTCTTGATTTCGGCAACAGCTGGGAAAAGCATCTCCCGTTAGTGGAGTTTTCGTACAATAATAGTTACCATACCAGCATTCAAGCCGTTCCATTCGAGGCATTGTACGGACGTAAATGCCAATCACCTCTTTGTTGGGCATAGGTGGGTGATAGTTAGATCACGGGTCCAGAAATGGTAGTAGATGCAACGGAAAGAATTGCACAGATACGGCAACGCATGGTGGCGGCTCGTGACCGTCAGAAAAGTTACGCTGATAAGCGCAGGAAACCACTCGAGTTCCAAGTTGGGGATCGAGTGCTACTCAAAGTCTCACCCTGGAAGGGTGTGGTTCGTTTTGGCAAACGGGGTAAACTTAATCCACGGTATGGAGGACCGTTCGAAATCATAGAAAGAATAGGCAAAGTGGCCTACAAACTGAACCTACCAGCAGAACTCAGTGCAGTTCACAACGTCTTTCACGTGCCGAATCTAAAGAAATGTCTGTCAGATGAGACCCTCATAGTTCCTTTGAAGAAGCTCACTATCGACGAACAGTTGCGATTCGTCGAGGAACCAGTCGAAATCACGGACCGGGATGTTAAGGTCCTCAAGCACACTAGAATACCTCTTGTACGAGTTCGTTGGAACTCCCGTCGTGGCCCAGAGTTCACCTGTGAACGCGAAGATCAGATGAAACAAAAGTATCCCCAATTGTTCGCGAACAGTACAACCGCTGCTGAGGCTGAAGCTACTGCGGAATTTCGGGACGAAATTCCAAACCAACGGGGGGAGGATGTGACACCCCAGGAAAACCAGGAAAACCATGCAACTTAACTAGCTTCCTCAGTGAATACGTACCAAATTTCAGGACGAGATTTCTTTCAACTTGGGGATAATGTGACAACTCGTGTTTCAAACCTCTCATTGTACTATGTGATTATGTGAACTTGTTGATTAACTGAATGATATATGATGACGAATGTATGTATTTAAACAAACCGATCGCACAACACTAGGCCAATCGCACAAGCCTTTTGGGTCGTACACTTCTCTCTCTCTCGGCTCACTCTATTTGGACTCGAGACCTCGAGGGCAGCCCAATGCTGGGTTCGGCCCACTTCTCTTGTTCACCTACACTTAGTAGCATTGGGGTTTAATTCCTTATATGTTACAAAAACACTAACACACACAAAAACCCTAAGCTCTCTTCCTCTCTCTTTTGTGCGACGGCAACAACCCTCCATCACCGAACCCGGTGGTAGTTGAAGACTATCTCGATCAAATTAGTCACATCACACACTTCCGGTTAGTGCTTCGTTATCTCTTTTGGTTGTATGATCATCGTGTTGTGGTTGCTATAATCATATGTAATAGCTAGGGTTCCATGCTAGTAGTTTTATGATTGAGATTATGCTTGTAAAATTCGGAACATGTGCCTGATTTGATTATGATGTTAATATGTGGTATGCTTTGCATGTTGTTGATTGTGATCTAGGATTGAATGCATGCTACTAAAACTATAAGTCTCGATTATATGTTGTGTGTTATGATAGTTTGATATTGCACAAGAACTAGGGTTGCATGATAGTCTTTGAACTCGTTAATCACGTGATCCGATCGTATGTTCCGTATGATATTGATTATGTTGTTCTTGAATTGATGATGATTACGGTGATATGAATATGTTTGAATGCTGATTAATGATTGATTTGATTTAAGTTGAAACTGCCAAAACTGTTAGCAAATGTTACGGAGATAACTGAGCTGAAAATAAGGAAATCTGTTACGTTCATGATCTCGACACGGGTTGCGAGTCGAGAACTCACAGTCTCAACTCGAGACCACGCATCATCAGCACAGACATCATAACTCGAGACCATGGTTGCGGGTCTTGTTGCGACTCGAGACCATCTAGTCTCGACTAGTACATGCATGATCCGAGACCCTTTGGTTGCGACTCGAGATCTTTATGCCAGCAACTCGAGACCGCACTATCTCGACTCGAGATCCTTAGTCTCGACTCGAGACTACATAATCACACTTTCGGTTCGGACTTTCACTGCTTTAGACTTGTGTAATTGGGCTGCATGTGTAATTGGGTTGCATGTTTGGGCTCTGTCTTGTTACGTGATGCTACTGTTGAATTCGTATGAACTGATGTTAACTGCCATAGTTACATGTGTATGCCATGATCAATACTTGTACACAACTTGTTAGAATACGTGAAGAACATATACGTGCACTACCTAAATACGAACCTGACTTGTATGGTACACCTATGTTAGGACGTGGTTGACCACATTATAGCTTGATTGACCTTTCTGTGTATCTGCCGAGCAAACCAAGGTGAGTTCACACTCTTACCAAGGCATGGGATTCCCGATGGGTAGGGAATGGGATTAAAGGAATGGGATTGGACAATTACTTGGACTTACACTGTTACTAGACTATCTACCATCGTCCTCGGTCGCGAAGGACCCTTACGTAAAACCTACGTAAACTTGTGCTTACCACTATCCTCAGGTTTCGAGGGACACTTACGTAAAACCTACGTAAACTTATATCTACTACTGCCTTGGCTCATGAAGGGCACTTACGTAAAACCTACGTAAACCTCACGCGTTCCACTGTCCTCGGGTTATGAAGGGCACTTACGTAAAACCTACATAAACCTCGTATGTACTCCTGTTCTCGGGTTAAGAAGAACACTCATGGTTACAACTAGTCTAGTACATACAACATGGGAAGCCCCCACTAACTGAACATACAACATGGGAAGCCCCCACTAACTGAACATACAACATGGGAAGCCCCCACTAACTGAACATACAGCATGGGAAGCCCCCACTAATTGAGTATACAACTGGCTTAGTTAATAACGCATAGTTATGCAATGAACTTACCTACTATGAACTCGCTCAACTAGTTGTTGACTCTCTGTTACATGCCTTGCAGGACCATAGGTACTCATGGAGCTTGCACGGGAGGCGCGGTCGTTGTGGGCACGAATCGAGGATGTTATGTTAAACACTTTTATGACATTTCAACTTAATACTTACGCTGGGTTTTACATTATTGCTTCCGCTACACTTGATTATGTTTGGTTTTGAAAACACCTTTCGTATTGATGAATAACTTTTACTATTTACTTATATGTTCAATATGATTGGTGGCTTGATCCTGGTCATGTCACGCCTCCATGCGGTGGTACTCCGTGTGTGGATTTTGGGGGTGTGACAGCTTCTACTAGCTTTCCATTGGCTAGTTCTATCGAATACGGAATGTCTAACTTACTAGCTACCAACCCAAGTATATTCTTAAATTCTAGCGATACAAAACTATAATCGGAACCAGTGTCAAATAGTACAGATGCAAAGCGTTGATTGATAGGGAACGTACCAGTAACCACATTTGGATCTTGGCGAGCTTCCCTCGCTCCGATGTTGAAAACCCTTCCTTGTGCTTGATTGAGCTTTGGGCATTCTCGCTTGAAATGCCCCATGTCTCCACAATTAAAACAACCTGGTCCTCAACCATTACCGTTCCCATTACCCCCTCGATTGTTGTTTGCTCCCCGGTTACCAGCTGGATTCCCAACATTTCCACGATTACCATTTCCGCCATTTCCTCCTTGTTGGCGGTTTCCATTACCATTTCCATAACCTCTCTGACCACCACGGCCAACACCAGTACCAGCCTAGCATGTTTCCTTTGAATGGCCAGTCTTCCCGCAAGACTCACATTTCCTTAACCTGCACTGGCCGGAATGATGGTACTGGCATACCTCACATTTGGGTAGAGCGCCCATGTACCCTTTTCCGTTGACTTCAGCACCAGTCTTTACTTCAGCTGGTGGGTTCACTTCCTTCTTCTTGCTAGCGCTGCTGGTACCCTTCTTAAAGTTTGAGAACTTCCGTTTGTTCTCACCGGATGACTCAACGTGAGTCACCTTTTTTTTCTGGTCAGAGATCGAAAACTTGTTTAATCTGCTAGCTTCTTCAGTTAGTGACACGCTTAGATCGATAGCCTCAGTAATTGTTGCAGGCTTTGACGATGTCACCATACTCATAATCTGAGGTGCCAACCCCCAAATAAACCGCTCAATGCGTTTGAATTCTGGATCAACCATGTATGGTACCACGCGAGACATATCGTGAAATCTCTGGACATATTCGGCAATTTTCGGGCCGTCCATCTTGAGGTGCCAAAATTCAGTTTCCAGCTTTTGGATTTCGGCCCTGGAGCAGTATTTCTTTCTCATGAGCTCTTTCATTTCATCCCATGTCATGGCGTAAGCAGCTTCTTCCCCTAGGGTTTGGACTTGCAGATTCCACCAGGATAAGGCACCATCTAGAAAGAGTCCTGAGATGTAGGTGACTTGATGTTCAGGAGCGCACTTGCTCATCCTTATCACATAATCCGTCTTTTCCGTCAATTTGACAAAGGCTACAGCACCCATGGTGCTGTCGAAATTCAATGGCTTACAGTCTAGAAACTGTTTATAAGTACAGCCTGTACAAGTAACACTATTCACAGCAAGCATTAGCGATTGCACATGGAGTATCCAAATCTAACGTAATGTGTCTATAGTGACTTAACATTACCATGGGGTGGGTTGTTTCCAGAGGTACCCCCGCTATGTTCCGAGCTCAGGGCCTCGTGCTGTGCAATAGCCTGTGAAATCCGTTCCTGTAACTCTGCCTCTGTAGTGGGCAAACGAGTTTCTCTTCGTGGAGTCATCTTCTATAAGAAGATTGCATCGGTCAGGTCTTAATAAGTATAGTAAGTATGTAACATGTATTTGTAATACCATTTATCAACACAAGTAAACACATAACATCCCATGTCATAATACAAACAAGTAATTCCAACAACGCATATAATGAGAATGTTGCGATTGAGCTTTCATATATCAAGACCACAAGTACAGTTTTACATGTTCCACAATATATCATACATCAAAAGAGACTAAGGGTCACATCACCCCTGTCCAAAATATCCATCGTACTACAACAATCAAAAGTCAATAAGTCAAAAATGTGGTCTTCAAAAGGCTGTGCAATCTGGCTCAATAGCCGCACTCTCATCAAAAGCATGCTATCTGCATAAAACCAAAAAACCCTAAGCTGATGGTGGAGGAGGAGGAGGAGGTGGAGGAACGAAAAGCAACCTGCGCAAATGCGCTAAATCCTCCTCGAGTGCATGAACGATATGCAGCAGATAGCTAACCTGCTGCTCCATAGTGAGGAAACGGACATCAAAATCAGGGTACGGTAGGAGAGTAGCTGGTGGTGTCGCGAATGGTGACTGACAAGGACAAGGCGGAGGACGCGGGATCCTCTCTAACTCCATGACTCTCCTACACAGTATCTCCTGCTGGAGCTGCAGCGACAAAAGCAAATCATCCCTCGTGTATCCAATGTGGAAGGGATGGTATGGATCAGATACAGGCATCACGTTGGGCGGAAACCAAATCAGTGGCTCGCCCGTGGGTGCAGAAGAAGGAGCAGTGTGTAAACTGTGGCATGAAATGATCGGCTGCTGACACAGAAGGTCTGTGACAGGGTTGCTGACTCGATGGTCCCTCCCCTGGACGGGGAGGAGGGATATCCTGAAGGAATGTGATCGGTAAATCTATGCGGTGCGTATCTGACACGTGTAGGTGAAGTGGGGCGATACCAACGGGTGCCTGGGTAGATGCAGGTGAGGGAGTAACGGGTCTAACAAAAGGAGGGTAGGCGTCGTCGTCCTCGATCCACCCATTGCGGGTGTGTGCATATCTGGGGTCAATCTGAGCTGCAAAAGGAGCACGATCAACAAGTACAGGGATCGGGTCAGGCAAAGGTGGTGCAACAACTGGAATGTCAGTAGGGATAGGGTCATGCATAGGCAAAGGGTCATGAGCAGGTATAGGCTCTGGTGCAATCTCAGGCTCAGGGTCAGCTGGAGCATACTCAAGATCAGCGGGTATATCAAAGAGTTGATCGTCAGGAATGACAGGTGCCTCAAAAGGCTGCTCGTCAGGGACAAACTCAATCTCATTGTCAGGGTCAAAGTCGTGTGGAAATACAGGGTCAAACTCATCGTCGAACTCGATGTACTGCAGAGAGACAGGTGCAGCAGACATAGCGGTGTTAGAATCAGTGTCAGTGGGATAATGCTGCACGCCCCATGCGTGTAAGGTAGTAGATGACACAGACTCAAATGAATCGGGACCAGAATGGTCAGATAAGAACTCTACGACCGGAACCTCGATAAACGAAACAGCAATGTCATCAGCGACTGGAATCTCAACAAGAGGGATAACAACATCATCATCAACTGGAATCTAGACAAGTGGAACGACAACGGCATCATCGACTGGAGCCCCCTCTTCCTGGGCACCCTCAGGGGGACCCTCAATAAAAAGATCGACGTCGTCATCAGACATAGCGTCTAGAGGCAGATCCTCAAGAGGAAATGCAACAAGAGGAAAAGGAGCAGGGATCTGAACAAGAGGTAGATCCCCGTTAGGAAGACTATCAGCTAGTGGTATATCATCTCCAAAATCTGGTAAAGCAAACGGCTGAAAATCATTATCGTTGTCACTCGTAGTGTCTGAAGTGAAAACCTCAGTGTCTGTGGCCATCCCGTCATCTGAAACTTTGGCCATAGGGTCTATGGTATCTGATACTCCTCTATCAGAAGAGGACATGGTGTCTGTGACAAAACAATCACTCATATGCACATATATCAATAATCATCAAATAAGCATGTAAGTCATAACAATGTAAGCATGTATTCATCCTAGTCTTCCCAGACTATCCCACCCAGCCTCTCAGACTGAACTCCCTAGTCTCTTAGACTAAAACCTTCCCAGTTTCTCAAACTGACTACCCAGTCTCTAAGACTCAATTTCCCCCAGTCTCAAAGACTTAATTTCCCCAGTCTCTAAGACTAAACTTCCCCAGTCTCTAAGACTGGACCTCCCCAGTCTCTAAGACTGAACCTCCCCACTCTCTAAGACTGAACCTCCCCACTCTCTAAGACTAAATTATAAATATAGCCTTGAAATGTGTTTTGTGCCTTTTGCTTGTAAAAATGTTTGTTCCCTGGATCTGGACATTTTGTGCATGCAATGTAAACATGTGTGAAAACATTTTCGTGAGAGCCCTTATGATCGTAGCCTAGACTCGAGAAAGAATCCTAGTTCGCTACAATCGAAGCTCTGATACCAAACAGTCACACCCTGACTTTTGCGGAAGCGTGGTTATTGGTGTGACTTCTTATCACCAAAGCATTCAATCATAACATTGCTATATGATAAAACCAAAAGATATTCATCCATAAAAGCTAAGTTTGAAAGTACCACAACATACTTGTTTGAAAAGTTGCCACCAAACTTAAGTTACAAACCACAACATGTTCAAATGAGTTCATCAAGACTCGACAAAAGATCTTGAATAAAACCGGGTTTAAAAACATGTATCCCTTCCAGGAATAGGATACATCTTCTAAACTCTACGACCACAAATGACATCTTTTATTTAAACGCAGCTTGAGACACATGCACACACCTGTCAGATCCACTAGTTCCCTGAAATACATGTAGTTTAAAAATATCAACAAAAGTTGAGCGAGTTCATGTGTATGAGTAAACCTTTAAAGCATGTATGTATGTATGTATGTATGTATGTCCCTAGTATGTAGCAATAAGGAAAAAACAGAACACCAATGGGTTGCAAAGCCAATGGTATGTGTGAAATGGTACAGGAAGACTCAAACCTACAGATTTGTACCGGGCCTCCGTTTGGAAGACATAGTCACCCTATGGGCCACCCTGGTCCCCATGGGTGTGGGCTCGCTACACCCAAATAGATCTATCACTCATGTCCGTTGGTTCTACGATGAGGATTAATGGCCTTAAGTGTTATACCCACCTTTCACATGATCAAGCAGTAAACCTCCTTAAGCTAATCATACCATGTACAAAACGTTTGTAGTAACTGTAACATGTATTTCACCCCCGAAGTATAAAACTGAAAACAGTTAAAAGAAAAGGGGGACATGAACTCACAGTATTGCGTCTTCAGTACTGGCACTCAATACTCCTCAGCAAACACGACTACCTACAGTGTACTAACGTCTATTAGACGAACAGGTCGTGCCTTTGCTTAGTATTTACGTTTTTGAGTTACGTTTCTGATATTATTGCAAGTTATAATTATTTGTTAAAATAATAATTATTTTAACCTCAAATTATATTTAGTTTTGGAATAATTGTTTAAACCACATTTTTGTAACAATACTTCTCAAGTATTTTATTTTCGTGATTCCTTCCCAAGGATGGGGGTATCTTATACATGTATTTTCGTATTATTGTATTTATAGTTCCATGTTAATATATTTTCAAGTCTCACCTTTAGAAAATATATAATAACTTATTTTGTCCCAAAATAATGTATTGTCCAGAAAATATATATTTTTCCCAAAAATCATATCTTCTAAATATACTAAGAAAATATATTTTAACTTCCCCAAAAATAATATATTTTCACCTTGCCTAAAAATATGATACAACTTTGTAAAAATCATATTTTCATTTCTTGTATCAAAAATAATATTTACCTAAAATATATAAGTAACGGTATTTTTCCGGAATAGTTTATAAGTCACGTTCTTGTGTTCGATTTCACAATATTAAGTGTGTAACTTATATTTTTATTCCTTGTGATTTTTGGTATTATTTGGATAGTAAATTTCATGGTATTTGTTAAGTTATATTATTTTACCCTAAAATAATATAACTATTTCACCAAGTATACAAATAATCACACAAGTGTCTTAATATATATATATATATATATATATATATATATATATTCAAAATATACATATTTACCCATTTTTATTTATAAAAACAACCTCCAATATTTGCATTTTTGTTACAAATTCTATGGCAAAGTTTATATTGAAAACCATAGTTAAATACTCACTTATAAATACTTGTTTAGAAAATATTTTTCTAAGTGTTTGTATTTTTAGAAAATTTTGCCATAGTTTCCCCTAAAATGGGGGTGTCGATGCTATTAAAGCATATCATTTTCTTTTCGAAAATCATCACACAATAATCAACAATCAAACCCTAAACAATATTATTCTTCCCAAGTGCAAAAACTATACACTTTTCATAACAACATGAACTTGATCTTTTATTAAAAACTTGTAGTGAATTGGTAATAAGTTTAATAGACTTAGTTACCCTCCAAAATGTATTTATTTCTTTAATAATCCCATTCTTAAAAAGTTTAGGTGTTTACAACGTGTAAGCACATTTCACAAAAATGTTTATTTATTAGATCTTCTGGTTTCATAAGTGTTTATACGCTTTTTTTTCCACTAAAAATAGTGTAGGTTTAAGTAAAAACCATGATCTTCCAAAAATCCTATTTTAAACTTGGTTCTCTTGAAAAATCATTCATAAGTCTTGGATCCATAAGGTTACTAACTTACTTTGTTTATTATTTTATAAGAAATCTCTTTATTCATCAAGTTCATGTTCATACAAGAAGATGATCATCTTATGTTGTCACATAATCATCCTCTCACTTGCTAGATCATGTGTTTAATCACAATCTAGCAAGCTCTATGTGATGATCAACATCACAATCTCTAGTGAACAACAATCAAACATCATACATATACTAAACAACATCATTTCATCCATATTTCATCATATGTTAAGCTTTTGTTTAAGATTCAAGATTATGTCTTTAGTGTTCTTGTGATTTATAACATAATATATCTTTTAACCAACTAAAATTAGAAGTATGAAAGGGTTGTGAGAGTCTTACTACTAGCTCTAAGCTAGGGAAGAACACTTGATAAAGAAGATGATGAAAATGGTGGATAAAAGCAAGTAAGAAAGCTCCTTGATGATCCGCAAGCTTCAAGCTTCCTCAATCACCTTCTAACACTTGAAATGAGCTTGGATTGGATGAATGAAGTTGGATGATGATGGTGGTGCTTGTGGGGGTGTTCGGCCGAGATGAGAGGGAGGATAGGGAGAGAGATGAAGTGAGTTAGTGAGTGAAAATGTGATGATCTTTAGATATCTCATGCCATAATTATAACCTTTTCTTCCAATATTTTGCCCACAAGATCAAGCAAGATCAAATATATAATAGAAATCAAAGCTTTGAGGTATGGTGTAGTGGTATGGCCGATGACAAGCATAGGGGGGGGTCTAAGTGTAACTTGGAACCAACTAGTTAGTTTACAATCCAAAACCAAGTATATAGTTAGTTAAGTTAGTTACTAGATATTTTAGTGGGTGTTAAGGTCTTCGGGGATCATGACTAGCTCAAAATAATTAAACAATGTTTCTAGTATAATTTTGGTGTTTCGGGTAGTGTCCGGTTGTTCGGTTAGATACCGGTTCGTTAAAGTGCTAAGTTATACCGTATAGTGTCCTTTATGTAATTTTTATGACACTTTTAATTCCCGACACTTAGGAAAGCATACAGGACCATTTTGCCATATTTTTGCACATTACTAGCTTATTTAAAAAGCTGAATTTTGTTGAAAAATACAGAATTCTGCACTCTGTGTGGGTTTTAGGCACTTTCTGGCACTTAAACTATCAAATAGTGACGCAGTTTTATGGTCCTTACCTCCCTACACACCATACTAGTGTAGTACCTTGTCCCTGGATGTAACATTCCCAAAATTTTATTTATATAAATATATAAAAACTTATGTTATTAAAAGGAAACATCATGGGTAAAGTTAACCAATGGAAATATGAGGTATTTTGGGCAAGTATAGTAATCATTTAATAATTAAATTATAAAAATACATTATATTTAAACATACTCCGTTTTTAATGAAACTTGGTTCAAAATGTAGATAAAATATGCTCGTCCTAATGGCATATTCATTATTTTATAAAACGTCATATTCTACAAGTTATAAGCGCCAAATAAATGAAGCAGTTGAATTAATTATATATATAAATAATAAAATAATAATAATTAAAACTTAACAAATAATAAAAACAAGTGCACGTGTGAGTGTGTAATATGGAAGTAAAAAAATGGTTGAATGCATGGTGTACATATTCAATTAATGAATATGGTATACGTGTACTATATAGCTTAAAGTTCAAGCTGAACATTAGTATAAATAAGAGGCGACACTGAAGTTTCAAATCGCCCAGCCTCATTCGCTATCCCTCTGTCTATTCATATTCCCAATTTTCTTAAGTATTATACTTATAAAACTCCAAAGCCCTGCCCCGTTTTAAGTATTGTAGCCCCTGATCACTGATACCCTGTCCGACTGACGTAGGACCCCGTAACGTATGTCAAGGCGCTGCCTAAATTCGTTGGGGGTTCTGTCTCGTGAGTAGGGATAAAGTAGAATTGGGTCACTATACTTAATATGAGTGCATGATATATTTTATTAAATAACCCAGAAATTATACCCAAAATATAACAACCCTCCTAAAACACCCCTGACACCCTAACACTTCCTAAAATATATCCCATACGTGAAAACCGAGCCCGAATTATAATATAGTATTAAAAATAAATGAAAAACAAGAAATAGTAAGTTGAGGCGGGCCGCGTAGACCCACCCAAATTCTTACGCGGGCGGTATGAGGGTTGAAACCTGATCTCGTTCATTTCTTTAGTTCAGTCGGGCCGCATAAGGCCACATCGTTAGTTTACACGGGCCGCGAGTGTCCCAATTGGTGGCGCAGCCCGGTGATGACACGTGTCATCATCGTGGCGAGGCTAGATTATGACCAGGACAAGCTACGCGTTGACCCAGCATTGACGCGGGCCGCGTAAGCCTTGCCTGTTCTTTACGCGGGCCGCGTGGGAACCATTTTCAGCACCTATATAAAGAACACATCGGATTTCATTTGAATTTGTTCATTCTTCGTTTCTCAATCACAATTTCTGAATAGTTGAAATAATACTCGGGTATTATACCCCCTAATTAGCGAAGTTCTGCCTCGTTGTAAGTATCATAACCCCTGGATACGTATTAGATACTCTGCCCAATTGATCTAGGGTTCCGTAACGGCTGTCGTGGTTCTGCCCGACGTAGTCGTTGAAATACCGTCTCGGGGAGGGTATTACTAATGTTAAAATGGGTTATTATACTAACATGTGTGCATTGTTTATTTAATTATATTATAACCAGGGAATCACAAAGGAAAGCCCTATAATAGCAATGTGAGTTGATCCACCTTTTGTAAACCTTTTTGTTATTGTTTTTACAAAACCTCACTAAATTAAATATATACAAAGCAGTTATTGAGTATTTGTAAAGAATACAATTATAGTGGGTATGTTGGGGTTTTGTATACAAAGTTTGTTACTGGCGTGGTAACATCCCATAAGTTGAGTATGACCGTACCACTGATGTTAATTGTGATGTCTTTTTTTTTTTGGGTACAGGGGTTACCCCGATGATTCTATATATTCACAAAACAGAAAAACAAGTAGTATGGAAAGCCCATACTAGTTCTAACATGGGACAACCCCCCATGAAAGTAACACTAGAAAACGAGACAACTAGCTCACAAATTCAACACCCACTAGACAAAAACTCTAGACAAAACAACCTAGACACCAATCATAAACAAACTAGCCAGCGTCGTTAAGCATCACGTCATCATGAATATCCCACAGCTCTAGAAAGCGTCTGACTTTCTCCATTCTCTTGTTCTTCGCTCCCATAAGTTTGTATCGAACTGTCTGAAGAATCAAAGAGGTAATAATATCTGGAGGTCTCGTTTGATTTTTAAACAGTCTAGCGTTACGCTCTTGCCAAATGAAATACGCTGAAGCTGCAACTATGAGGCGACTAGAATAATTGAAAACCGATTTAGACGCCCCTCTTGCTAAGAGCCAATTCATCACATCTGTCCACTTCGGTTCAACCGTGCCCATATTCACCTTATCCCTAACTGAGAGCCAAATCTGAGTCGAGAACTTACATTCGAAAAACAGATGCTCGAGAGAGTCGTTATTTTCTAAGCACAATAAGCAGCACATCATGTTCATGTTCTTTCTTCTCGACAGATCCCATTGTAGAATTTTATCCTGATTCAAAAGTTTCCTACGCATGATGAGCCACATAAGGAAAGCATGCCGAGGAATACATTGAGAAAACCATACCACATTCACCCACTCTACTTCCGTCTCCCTAGCTCGGATAGATTCCCACACACACGCAGACGAATGATCAAACGATTTCTCCCCATCTTTCCAAAGAAATCGATCTCTACGATTCGGGCTAAGCTGCATGTTATCAAGCTGAATCAAAACCGGAAATAAATCTCGCCAAGCCGTAGGCCACTTCCAAGAACCATCCGCCCAAACATCCTTGACCGAATCATGAAGGGAGAACCCAGCTGCATGAATGATACGAGGAGATATGAAACCGGCTAAAGGCCCGCACTCACACCAACGGTCATACCATGCGGATGTCATCCCACCATCACCAAGTTTTGACCAAATAAAATTCCTAATAGTTGGTCGTAACTGGAGAATTTTTCTCCAACTCCAGCAGCACACTGATGGAATCCTACGCTCCCAAAAATTAGTATTCCTTATCCTGTTAGAGTATATCCATTGAACCCAAAGAGAATCCCGCTTGGTAATAATGCTCCATATATGTGAAACCATAAGAGCTTTATTAACATCTTGAAGTCTTCGCAACCCAAGTCCTCCTTCATATTTCGGCTTACATATAGAATTCCACGAAACCTTAGTTTTCCCTCTTTGAAAGGAACCATCTTGTCCTTGATAACCCTAGCCGGCAGAATTAACACAGAGGCCCAAAAAATGTGCATAGAGGACAAAACAGAGAGAATCAGCTGAACTCTACCCGCAAAAGACAATAGCCGATTCTTCCAATTTAAGATACGCTTCTCCAATCTCTCAATCAAAATACTACAATCTTTGTATAGGAGCCTAGTCGAAATCAACGGGACCCCCAAATACCAGACAGGTAACTCACCTTCGACAAAAGGCATGATTCCTAGAATAGCCCCCTTGACATGTTGCGGAACATTACAAAAGAAACTGGTACCCTTTTGAACATTGGGAATCAAGCCAGACATACGAGAAAAATGAGAGAGAGCATTCATAATACATGTAGCCGATCTCACATCCCCCCTAGCAAACAGAAACAAATCATCCGCAAAGCAAAGATTGATGATGCGTTGACGATGGCACTTGTTGTGGAATCTGAAAGACGAATCAATAGAAGAGGCATGTTGTAACTGACACGTCAATACTTCCATCACCAATGTGAACAGGTAAGGAGAGATAGGATCTCGAAACCCAGAAACCCATGAACACTACCATTCACACAAACTGAATATGATGGAGTGGCAACACAAAGCATAATCCACTTAATCATCATCTGGTTGAACCCGAAACCCAGCAAGACGTCTTCAAGAAAGTTCCAATCCACAGTATCATAAGCTTTTTGGATGTCAACCTTAAACGCACACCTAGGAGGCCCATAATCTTTATGATAATTATGCATTAATTCCTGCGTAAGAAGAATATTGTCCGATATTTTCCTACCAGGAACAAAGGCTGATTGATTAATACTGACAATGTCATTAAGGGCCACCTTCAACCGATCCGACAGAATTTTACTGATGCACTTGTATATAACATTACAACAAGCTATGGGACGAAAATCTTTTACCGTAGTAGGGGTAGTCATTTTAGGTAAAAGCACAATAAGGGTATGATTTATCTCCTGGAGCAACCGACCTGAAATAAAGAAATCCATAACGGCATTTGTAACATCCGTACCAACAATATCCCACGACCTCTTGAAAAAAGCCGCTGTATAGCCATCAGGACCCGGAGCTTTATCATTACCAATAGCAAAGATAGCCGATTTGATCTCATCCACTGTGATAGAACGAATCATGTTATCAGCAACGTTCTGACTTAGACGATTTTGAAACATCTCCGGCGAAAGAACCGAAGAGATATCCCCTTCACTCCCTAAAAACGTCTCATAATAGTTGACAAAAGCTTCAGGAACGGCCTGGCCATCACAAAAAATCCCGTTTATATCAGTAATACCTTCAATACGAGTTCGATGGTTTCGAGATTTCAGCGACAAATGAAAAAATTTAGAGTTAGCATCCCCCGCTCGTAACCAAGCCACTTTAGATTTTTGCTTTAGAAATCGCTCCTCATCCAGACACGCTTCTTGGAAAGCACGAGTAGCCGTGACTTCTTCACGTCTAGCATTTTCATTGAAGGGATCTCTCTCTACATCCCTTTGAATAGCATCCAATTTCCCACGTAACTCTTCTACCTTTTTATGAAGATTACCCTGCTTAAATAAAAGAGATCTAAGAGGAGACTTTAGAGCTCGAAGCTTTTTAACCAGCCGAAATTGGTGCACTCCCGAAATGGTCAGGTCCCAATTATTCTTAACCACATCCAAAAAACCCGGTTTATGAACCAAAAAATTTGCAAACTTGAAAGAACTAGCTTTTTCTTTACCGTCTTGTTAATTCTAAGAATGCACGGGCAATGGTCAGAGACTCGATATGGTTGAAACATCGCAACCGCTTCCGGGTAATCACTAACAAATTGAATGTTACTCATAGCCCTATCAATCTTCTTTAATAAGCCAACTCCTTTCTTCGGCTTTTGAGTCCACGTGAAGTGGAACCCTATGCTTTTAATATCCGCCACTTGAAGATGATTAACACATTCTTGAAACTCCTGCATACTAGTAGATATACCAGAGGATCCCATCGATTTATCTTCCAAATTCAAAGCGGAGTTAAAATCCCCCATTAAAACCCAAGGATTATTATCTACCAGAATTTTATGTCTAGCCAAGTGGCTCCACAATTCTCTCCTAGTAATATAGAAATTAGATGCATAAACAATCGAACAGAAGATAACCTTTTTATCGCTTTTAATCATCATTTGAACATGTATCACTTGAGACGTTTGAGCTAAAACTATTATATCAAATACATCCGGGTCCCATCCAATAATGATACGAGTTCCTTTGTCACAATGGCCACCGTTAGATGTCCACTCCCAATTACGAAAAACTGAATTGCACACTTTATCAAGTTTATTAATATCTACATGAGACTCGAGAATCGCACAGAAACTAACACCATTATCCTTCACCACCTGACGAACCTCATTTTTCTTTAGAGGGCGGTTCAACCCCCTAATATTCCACGTAGCCAGACTAACCATCAGTAACCATTGGAGAAGGAGTGCTTGCCCCTTTAATGTCGCTCGGTTTTGAGGATTCCCCCACCAGAAAATCATTCGTCTCGTTATATATTTCTATCACCTCCTCATCATCAGAGTCGTCAAATCCATCCCCATTATGTTGTTTACTACTTTGCCCTTCATCCGCTTCAACCGAATTTAACACATCAAAAGGGTTTGAGGATTGAAAAATCGGGGAGACTGACTTAAGTTTCAAATCAGCTTTACGACTATTAGAGATCGGTCTATACTCAAACTTTGGTTTCGGTTTAGGGATGTTTATACCCGTTTTCCTGGCCACTTTCTTGTTATGCACTCCCATATAACCATCATCATCAACTCTAGGAGTAGACTTTGTCTGCGGTCTACCTTGATTAGCTTGCAACTTACCACCTTTCTGAATAGCAGGTTTCGGATTCTTAGGACAAGATTCATTGGAGTGACCAAAGACACAACATGACGAGCATCTTAAAGGATTCCATTCGTATTCAACGTACATCGTTTCCTTCATAAATCCATCACCACTCAGGTTGGGGATAGCCATAGTTATTTTTTCTTTAAGCTCTTTTTCCGCTGTCACCTCAATGAGGGCACGTGCAAAACTAGTACGAACCCAATTATCTACACACATAGACGTAGTATACGAGTCAAGCATTTTCGGCTCACCTATGGCAGTCGCAATCATACTAAGGCCGTCTTCCGTATATGCCGCAATCGGAACTTCATGAACTTTAACCCAAACTTGAACTTTCTTAACCTCCTTTTTCTCTAACTTTGTAGTAGGTGTCCATTCTTGAAGGAAAAACGGTTGCGATCTAATAATCCACGGACCAGCAGCTAAAGCATCCAACATCCCTTTCTGGTCTTCGAACTTAAAAAAGAAAAAGCCATTTGCGTTCATCATTGAC
Source organism: Helianthus annuus (assembly GCF_002127325.2). NCBI lineage: Eukaryota > Viridiplantae > Streptophyta > Magnoliopsida > Asterales > Asteraceae > Helianthus > Helianthus annuus. Next base: position 162,998,600 of record NC_035447.2, on the reverse strand, counting down.
TTCTGCAGACCAAACTTTTTCCAGTTAATCTTGACAAAATAATCAACCACAGGGTACGCAATACGGTCTCCCAAAAAGTATCCATACAAGGTGTTCGCTAACTTATCCTGTACTACCCGAACAGATTCCACAGGAAGAACGATGTCACAATCCTCATGTTGCACCGAACAAGCAAGAGACCTGAAATTCACCTGTTGAACATTCTGATTTTTCACCGAATCCGCGTAAGATCTAGGTTTAGTCACATCCGCACCCTTGTTCCCAGTTTCATCGGTAGCCGACATTCCCTGCCCCAGATTAGCATCCAGCACCGGCTCCGTAATCTTAATTAGTTCATCAATGACATTGATTTTCTTCGGTTCCGATTGTATATTCTGAACAATTCCCCTACGCGGCAGCCGAGTATTACCATCAATCTTGAAAACCCTATTCGTAAACCCCTTGTTCAAGATAAGAGGTTTCCCACGATCATGGACATCCCTTTCATTTTCATTCAACTTGGAACGATCAGCCAAATTAGATTCATCAACTCTCTCCATTAAACAGAAAACTAAACAACCATGCACGCAAACAAGAAAAAATCCAGAAAACCGACGAGTAAGAAGACAGGAAACCCTAATCCTTTTAAAACCCTATTTTCAATCTATTTCCCTTAATCGATTAAACCAGTGTTATCAATCTAGCTAAGTTAATCTCAGTTAACCGCAATCAATAGCAACTAGCTTAATAAATCAGGGTTTCGAATTGAAGAACAAGGCCGACGATTTGAAAGAAAAAACAGAAAAAAACCCTAGTTTTGGATTGATCCCTAATGCTAACGAGTTCGTTATAGAATTTGCATACACAAGATTCTAATCACAGACTGTTATACATCAGATCACAAAGAAAAACCAAGGAATCATGATGAGCAAAAAATCGCCAAAAAGGAGAGAGAGCTAGGGTTTCTACTTCTGCAGCAGAGAGTAGTTTTTTTAATTGTGATGTCTTGGATACAAATGTAATTGCGGATGTGCCCTCAATATTGCAAATTGGTTTTTAGTTAAATTTGGTTAAATTGGGATTCACTCACCAGTATTTCCTGCTGATAAAATGTTTTTAAACACGTGTTTCAGGTAACTTAGTGTGAAGCCATTAAAAGCCAGCTGGAGAGCACTGAAAGCTTGGAAAAGTGGCAATAAAGTTACCTAAAATAAAATAGATGTTTTTATTAAATAAAATAGGATTTATTCCTATGAAAACGTGTGTACTGCAAACTTGGGTTTTATCCCATATGTTTAATGTTATAAAATGTGATGGTTTACTCTAATAAAATATTTCCTAACTACGGTCCTGATGAAAATTTCCGCTGCCAAATTAGACAATACCCGATACCACCAAAACTGGCTCACGGCTGCCCGTTCTCGTGTTTGTACCAGGGGGACGGGGGTTGTGACAGAAGGTGGTATCAGAGCTATGCCACTGGTTCAAGCCAAAGAAGTGTTCTGCTGACACTTAAGTTTTAAATTCTATGTTAGGAAATTAATATAACAATTTATGTGTTATTCTGTGTAGATAAATCTTAATATTTATATTATGATTTTTATGTTTTGAGTTTAGAGTATGAGTAACCAATATGACTAGACGTACCCATAGGCTACCTTGGCAGATGTATTATACTACACTCTTATACAATTAGTAACTTAAGGTACCACCTTGAGTTAGATCTCTTCTTAAATAAATGAATGTACCGTAATATATATATATATATATATATATATATATATATATATATATATATATATATAGGGTGAGGTTCGGCTACAAAGTCTATTTTTCCTACAAAGTGTACAAAGTCATAAAACACCACAATTTCAGCCATAAAACACATTTAAAACCCACAAATAACAGAGTGAAGATCACTAAAACACAATATCCAAACCCTATCAGTCAATAAAAACTTCAAACACACCATCATAGAACTATGAATATAAAACACAACATGATAATCAACATAAAACACACTAATATTAGTCATTCGATAATCAAAGCCTTTTCATCGAAAACACAACACAAAACCGATAATATGGCGTTTTAGTATTCTTCACTTTGTTATTTGTGGGTTTTGAGTGTGTTTTATGGTTGACATTATAGTGGTTTATGATTTTTTACACTTTGTAGGAAAAATGGACTTTGTAGCCAACTCCCGCCCTATATATATATATATACTATGTGTATATCAACCTTACTAAGGAAATATTAATACACGTTCATTTTGTAAAAATATTCATAGATCATGGGTATAAATTTTAGATATTAAATCTAAAATCATAATTTATGGTAAACTTACGTAAGAAATCGAATAACATTATGTATCCACCTTAAATAAATATAAGTATGTTATTTTAGTTGATTCATAGACTTCATGATCTATACCATGATCTATCCTTATGAATGGTGGTATAGATTATGGTAAATTTCTGAATTAACCTTAAATCCAGAAATCGTGTTAATATACAATACTAATTGTATGTAAAATAATATACACGTTGTAGTATAGTATACTTATAATGAACATACGTTATAATACACTATTAAAAAATGGATCTGATGGTTTGTACAATCGGTATAAAAGAGAGTTAATAGTTAATGTTTTTAGAAGTAAAAATAAGGGAACCTCATTTCAACCAAATCCCTCAGGATACTCAGCAGATACTGAGAAGGGAATTTTATTCGTAAGGCACAGTCTGAGAAATTATTTACCACTAAAAAGAGAAGTAGGATTATTAGAAAAAAAAAAGTCAAGAGAAAACAAAGAAAATAAAGAAGTCACAACCAAATGAAGTGATAATTAAAAAGGAAACAAATACACAAACTCAGGAAACATGCAATAACCTACCATGGGAAGATGAACAATGGGTAAATCTCCATATGTTAGCCACTACAGCAGTAAATATTAACTTATAATAAATAGTTGAACCGCCAAACCAGTACCAGCACCCATGCCACCTATGAGCCAGAAATTTTAAAGAAATTTTGCTCATTAAATAAACAACCTAGTAGAAGGAAGAGATAGAATAAAACCATACATAAAAGTATGTTGAGCTTAATACTCCTATAACCTAAATAGACTAAAGTAAGTTATGGATGCATGATCACTAGTATATTTCGAACCCCAGTTGTAGTTGTAATAAATACATATATATAAATATATATATAAGTCGCAATGTTCGCCGTTTTTAATCAATCTATTTTTATGATTGTACCCAAATATGTATACTAGAAATTTGTCTGTGATAATTAATATCACCTACTCAAATAATATTATCATCAAACTAAGTTAATTGTTAACAAAGCTATCATGTTCATGACTTTCTTTTGGAACCAATCATTTACTTTGGTTTAAAATACATATTGAAATATATGGTATAAAGCTTTAAACCTTCGTGGTTTTAATAATAATGTTTCAAAATAATTTGTATTTAAATATATAAAAACCGAAGTTATTAAATTAACCAAAAGGATTTTAAGAATTAATTTAAAAGATTGCTTTAGTGGATCTGTTAGTGCACGAATGTCTATCGCCTTCGTCAATCCAAGCAGTAGCAAGAAACCGAAGAAATCTAGACTTGAAGATGTTACTAATTAGAATTAGTAAGGTGGCGTTCTGGTAATTAATGAGAAGTCTCATTAATTCCAAGGCCTATAAATAGGAGAGTTAGGATTAGAGTTAAAAGCTTTTGGAAGACTTTGAAGGCTTTAGCTCTCACATTTGTACTTTTGGTGATTCAAGTCTACAGAGAGAAAGTCGTTGTAAACGTGATTCTTGTACCGTACACGTCATATCTTGCAATGGATTCACGTTTCTAGTACGTTATTGTGTGTTCGGTCACGCACGTTCACGGATTTCGCACGTCGAACGTTCGTTACGCAATCGAACGGCGTCAAAACCGGTCCTACAAGTGGTATCAGAGCTAGGAGCTTGATTGCACGATCAAACACATCGTTTTCGTACCAGATTTCAGCCGATTCAGATCCGATTTCATCAATTTCTTCATCTTCTACCTATTTCTCACGTTTTTTATGGAAATTCGTCAAATTGAACGTGATTTCACGGTTCGATTCGCCTGAATTTCTGACATATTGTGCGAAAAACGTTGATTTACAACCCTACCAAGTTTCAAACCCAAACTCCTAGCCGTTTAGGAGTAATCGAAGAATTTTGGTCTGATTTAGTATCATATTTTCAGGTCCGCTCGTAAGATCTTTCTTAGATTCGCTTATTGTGACGCAGATCCGCTCCAAATTACTGTTGTGGTCCGCTTAATAGTCCTTGTGTGGTCCGCCTATATGTACCAGATGTGGTTCGCTCATTATGCACTTAGTTGGTTCGCTTGTTTGTCACTGTCTTTGGTTCGCTTGTGTGTGCATTGTATAGTTTGGTTCGCTTTTAAGTGCATGTTGAAAGTTTAATGTTTGAAATTTTTCTAAGTCATTGTTCATGCGTTTGTTGTGCAGTCTTCGTCGAATGTTTTGTTTGACCCTGTACACAACAGCTGTTGTGATCTGGATGTCGAGAAAATTCCCGAATTGAAGAGTTTCAGTAGCATCTTGGAGTTTATGGACCGGATTCCCATTAAAAAGGCGCTAACGGATCAACGGCTTATCTATAGGTCTCATTTAAGTCGTTTCTGGAAAAATGCTACATATGACGAGCAAAGCAAAGTGATTTCTTTGGTGGTTGAAGTGCATGGGAAGTTGGAAACTATTTTGGTGACGGAAGCTCTAGTACGCGAAGTGGTGAACTTTCCCGATGAAGCTAATTATCCTACTAGGTTTCCTGAGAGGATGGTGAAAGGGTGCATGCTTAGGTTGGGATGCAGAGGAGCATTGAACACCGGAAATTATTTGAAGTCGAAGTTTCAAAAGTCTTTCAAATTTCTCATACACTGTATTCTGTTTTCTTTAAGTCACACGAAGGGTAGTTATGACCAAATGAGAGATTATCAGATGAACATGTTGACAGCTTTGGTATTGAACAAAAAGTATAATTTCTCTCACATAGTGTTTCATTACATGGCAGAGAATATAACAACCGAAGTTAGGACGTGGAAATATCCTAGGTTTGTGCAAATGTTGATCGATCATGCGTATCCGGAAATTGATAGGAACATTAAGGATGATCTACTGGTGCAAGCTCATATGTCGAACAACACGTTGAAGCAGTTGGTGAAGTACCATCCAAATCATCCAGAGCCAGATCTTGTTGTTGAAAATTTTGGCTTTATCAAAGATGTGAAGTATGTTGATCCTGATCCAGAGAATCATCAGAACTGGAGGAATCAGGAAGAGATGAAAGAGGCATTCTACGCTGATGAGTTGAAGATTCTTGAGAATTTCAAGACAAGAAAGAATGAATGGTTCGTGAAAGAATCTGGAAGGAGACGCAGATTTGCGACTCCTACAGCGGAACAAGGTGAAGGTTCTTCGTCTAAATCAAAGAAGAAGCAAAAGAAAAAGGCGCAAACTATGTTGATCGATGAGCCTGAAGAAGATGTTCCTGCTGTGAATGTTGAAAAGGAACAAGAGGTGAATGCTGGAGATGATTTATTGTTTGATGCAGAGATGTTTGAGACAGGTACAGATTTTGTTGAAAATGTTGTGCAGACTGTAACTTCTGATATCCAGAAAGACAAAGAAAAGGTGATAGATGATATTGAAGGTCATGACGTTGATAAAGATACAACTAGTTCTTCAAGTTCATCAGAAGACGAAGTTGTAGATGAGGTTGAACGTAGAAGAAGAATAAATGAGGAGATTGAAAAAGAAAAGTTGATCAAGAAGAGGAAGAGGCAAGAAAAAAATGATGCTCCTTATGTTCCTTCACCGGAGCATGTTTCTGAGTCGCAATCAACTCCTCGAGGTAGAAAGAAAGCTGCGGGTCGTAAGAGAGCTACTCCAAAGGTTAGAATGTCAAAGAGACCTCAAAAGATTATGAAGAAGCCTCCTACACCTCCGCATGAACCAATACCACCACAATCACCGATTCACCACTTATCACCAAGACAACCTACCCCTCCACAACAATCATCACCACCCAGACTTCCCACACCTCCAAGACAACCATCACCTACTCCTCAATCAACACCACCATTACAACAACCATTTGTCACTTCACAAGATATCTTCGGCACACCTCCACTCACCCAAGTACAACCTGGTTCTTCTAGTAGAGGTCTTCTGACACCGCAAGATAACCTGCTAGATGTTGGAGATTTCGACTTTGCAAACGCTTCTCAAGTTAGAAATGTTGAAAGAAAAGTTGAAGAAGTTATTGCAGAAAACAAAAGGTTGACAGCTGAGAACAAGAAGGTAGCTGATAGAGAAAAACTTCTTGCAGTTCGTGTGCAGAAGTTAGAGAGTGAAAATAAAGAATTGGCAAAGAAAGTTGATGCTGATCAGACAGAAATCGATATTCTAAAAGTTCGCGTGTCTGAGCTTGAAGAAGATAAGAATCGACGGGATGGTTAGAATGAATATTTCAAACTTAAGAACAAAGAGCTTGCAGCAGCTAAAGCGTTAAGTGATCATGAAGTCTATATGCTGAATAGAGTGGTCGAAAGTATGCTTGGAACGTCAATCAATCAGAGGTTTGAAGAGTTGAAAGTAGAAGACCTTCGTGCTGAACGTCAAGCTAAATTTGAAAGGCAGATGAAGGATAAGGGTAAAGGAGTTGAAGAAAGTTCATCTGTGCTTGAAATGGCTCTAGTACCTTCAATGGTTACAGAGAATCCTGAACCAATATTTGCAGTTTCTGGTTTGTTCGAAGAAGAAACTCCAATGCATGAGTTGATTAGTGATGAAGATGAAGAAGTTGATGAAGAGGATGATGAAGAAGATGATGATGATGAAGTAGTGTACTCTGCTAGCAGTCATGGTTCAAGAGGTGACGATGATGATGATGCTGCAGGTGGTACTGGTGTGAGGGTTACAGAAGCTTCTACTGAAAAAGTTGTCGATGATTTGATGAATGACACGGTTAATGAAGAATCTGGAGAAGCTGCTGGAAAGGGGGAGTCTAGTAAGTCGCAGATAGTTGAACATCATGAACAATTATTTCTGCGCTTAGATGTCTACAGGGAAATGCTAAAAGATGTAAATCCTGAGATTCCCTTCGACTTTGAAGAAGATTTGGAATCATTTGATGTTAATAAACAGCCAAATTACTCGTATAAGTATGTTGAAGAGGCTGATCTTTATGATAGAGTTGAAGTAGAGGAGTGTTCGGATAGTGAAGATGTCTCTGAAGATACTTCTAAGTATCCAACTCTAATGGAATTCTTCACAGCAGAGAATAGGGAAGAGTTGAAACAGAAAGTTACTGAAGCTGTGAATGAAAATGTGTTTGAGAATCTGAAGAAAGACGTTGAGAAAGAAAGTCGATCGAATGTTGAAAAAGAAGATCGATAGAAGTGGTTCAAAGACAGTCATGAGAGAAAGTTCAGGAGGCCTTTGAAGTATTTTCAACGTGATAGAACTGTTTCTCTTGGCGACATTATAAGTTGGGGATTTCTGCCACAAGTAAACGCGTATGCTATTCGTAGAGAGTATGGCGTCCAATACTTTGAACGTTTATATGACATTATGTCATTACCTTGGTGGGACGTCGATGAATTGTCTAAAGTCAGGAGCTTGGATTACCCTGTGAGGAAAAATGACGCGGCGATGTGGGGTTACATTAAGTACGAGTCACTAAAAGAGAGTCGAAAGTGGAAGCCTCATCATCCTAGACGTGTTCAAAGGGTAGATCCAGAGACCGGAGTTATTGAGACAATACTGAATGTAAAGCCTCCAAGAACGATGAAAATAATTCCTATGCCTGAAATGGAGCAGGAATTCTACAAAGGCTTTATGGATTGGGTGTACAGCTGCATAACAACTGAAGCGATCATATCTTACAGAGCTGGTGGTGAAATTAGAGAAATTGACGTCTATGATCCAATGTGGTTGGTCAACTGCTCAGCGAAAGACATAGAATGCTTGTTCATTAACAAGATCCGTTATAAGCCAGCAGACAAAGAGCAAGCGCTACAATTTCAACGTGTAGTTTCACTGTGCTTTCAGAAAAGCATAAACTCTGAGAACAAGTGGAAATCTTCATGGTGGTCATTAGACGAAAAGATGAAAAGGAAAGCGAAGCGTGAGCATGATCGTGAAAATCAGAGGATTGAAGAAAAGAGAAGAATGTATATGAAACAGCAAGCTGATGAAGAGAATGCGAGAAAGAAGTTAAATGAAAGAATCAGAGTTGAGCTGAGTAAGAAACCAAAGCAGAGGGAAGAATTATACAAAGCTATCTGAAGACCTACAAACAAGACAAAGACTGCGGCTTCATCCAAGGGGGAGCTAGTGCGTGCCAATCAGAGCTAGTGCATGCCAGATATGTCGCGGAAATACATATCGGACATGATACAAAGCAAAACAGTGGTAGAAATGACTAGAAACAGAAGAATTATACTTTAAACACACTTTTTCACTTGTATTTCACTGATCGTACGGACAGCACTTCGACTTGAGATGACGTACCAGGTTACCAGTGAAAGACTGATCAGGGGTATTTATAGTTTTCCTGGTCCGCTTATGTGACGTGCCACAAAAGCGGATCTCCCTCTCTAGTGGGTTCGCTTTTGTGGACATGTGACACAAAAGCGGACCTCTTACATTCAAAACATAAAATTACATCTTAACCCCCTGTACAATACAAAATCAACCTATCCAGACCCTATACATTAATCTAGTACAACAAAGACGCAGGCTTTAGACATTATGCACCAACAGGATCGAGCCAAAGCAAGTTTTGAAATCCAGGTGTACCAATTTCCCATTTCATTTTATCCCTTCTGGTTTATAACCAGTTGACCATAAGACTTCATACTTTCATAGTTTTATGAACTAACTGATGTTGGGATTACTTGTAAAGGTTTCTATTAAAATACTTAGTAAAAATATATATATATATATATATATATATATATATTCGAGTCATCTGGCTGATATATAATAGTTAAATAATACAATACTAGTAAATGAGTTGAGTTGATAAATTGGATGTTAAATTTATCTTAAGTAGTCTCGAAGTTCTCATACTTTAAAAAAGATTATAGCGAAGATAAAAGAGAAGAGATCGAATTGTGATTGGTTAAATAATGGGGATGGAAATTCTCATAAAATAACTATAGTAATAAAATATCAGTGATGTACCCGTGACACAAATAAATTTATAAAGTCGGTTACGTGAATCTATAAAATATCTATTTAGTTAATTACTTGAAAAATAGATCTCAATTATATACGAAGTAAAGTATTAATCTTAACATATTTTGAATATAAAATAGACATACTTTGATAGTATAGAATGAAGTAAGCTACAGAGGGCAAAATCATAAATTAATGTTATGTACTATATCTCATATATATATATATATATATATATATATCCGCTATATTATTATAACTAAAGTTTTCAATTACAGAAAGTAATTTATGTATAGTATATATATATCTCTGGGTAAACCATAAAAACAATGTCATGAGTCACATATGCACATATTCTTCTAAATAATGCCTCTCAATTTTAAATGTATATTATAATTGATTCTTATAAAGGAAAAAATAGGAATGTGATAATTGGAATAGATATATAGATGGTTACTTGCGGAGAAATTATTAAGGTAATATAAATAGTGAGTCTTGTATAGTTTAACCCATTAGTTAAAAATGAAATTGTTCTTATGAGTCCAGAAAATTTATAATTGGAGTAAATTATTTCCCTAAACTTTTAAATTCCAAAATAGTATATGTGACAAGAAATTTATTTCAATATTCTACTTTTATAAAAGGATAAAATAAAGTCATGGAAATAAGCTTGATGATTGGTACCATGTGATGTATAGTTATTATTTTATATGTGTGTATATATTTCGAAAGTTTAAATATTAAACTGGAAATTTGAAAATTCCGTTTGTTTCTAAATAATAAATATACACATGTATATACAATCTGTTGATGGTATACACAATATAATAATCAAATATCTTCTAAAGATATATAATAATCAAATATCTTCTAAAGATAAACATAAGAGAAAATAGCACTGGTAATTCTTATAAAGACATGAAGCCATTATAAGAATAAATCATGAAACCTATTATGTTTTAAAATACCATCTGTTTCAATAAAATATTCCGTGCATCGGAATCTCATAATATATAAGCATGAATAGAGTTGGCTGTAAGCATATTTGTTACATTGAACCTAGTTATAGTATCAATGGAGACAATGATATATTTGAAACTCCAACCAAAAGAAAACCACAACCATAATAATATCTATGCTTAAATGAAAAAGTTAGGATATTGATATTCACTGGTAACAACCAGGATAGTATTTAGACTTGAATCTAAGAAACATACCTTAGTATAAAGCTTTGAGATAAGCCAATTACTTGCGTAGATAAAGTGTGATGGTTATTGGTATCCCGTGAGGATGGTGACTAGAACAGTGTCTGTATGATAAATAAGCAATAACACTTGGCCACTGTTATTTCTTGTTTATTGGTACTACTCGGTTTTAGAATATGATCCATCATGAGAATACTAATTTCCTTGTTTCTTGATATAAGTCAAAATAAATGATGCGCTTTTAAAATCATGATTTGAGAGAAATTCTATTTAAGGGAAATACAATGATAATTACCTCTCCGGCAAGACTGGTAGACTCTCCAGCTTGTCCGGGTAAGATGGGGTACCTCTCCGGCGAAACCGGGTGAGATGGGGTATATGTTATGATAATGGAATTCCCTGAATAGTACCATGACTTGATGTCTGACCTGTTTTTGGAAATATGAATTTGTTAAATACACTGACCTGATGAATGGTGTGTATATTACAGTATGTGAAGTATATGAAATATTAAATAGATGTGTATGTCTATGAGGCAATCCAAAGACCATAATGATTGACAATTAGGAATAAATCACGAATAAGTGTGTCAATGATAATTTTAGACTTAATTATCAGGAATCTCTCGTATACATCTATAATTCCGATATCAAACACTATTTCGTTTGATCATCAGTCTCGAAACTCGTGCGACAAGATGAACGACGAGAACCCGATAAGTTGGGACGCCATGATAAGTATAAGATTTCCCTTTGCGATTATTAATGCCTTAGGAAGCCTGTAACCAAAAGTTGGGCTAAGATACAAAACATCTAAAAACTTATAAAGAGTCGTTTTACCTCTTGAGAAGATAAGAGTAACCACGACTAGATATACTTACAAGAACTCTTTTTCCCTATAATTCTACTAAGATTTACCATTCGGAACCCTTAAATTTATTTGAAATGACGGGAATACATACCTAACTGATAAATCTTTAGTTGTACCTCTTCAAAGTTATAGAGATAAATGAAGAATTTAAATCCATTAAAAGATCATACAAATTAAAGGTAAGAATCTCAAAGTATAGAGAATAGTTCTGGTCAAAGTAAAGTGGAATTCAAAACAAGGACCATAATATACCTAGAAACTAAACTATCTAAAAATATTCATCCATATTACAGGGAATCTCGAGGACGAGATTTAAAACAAGGTGGGGAGGATGTAACATTCCCAAAATTTTATTTATATAAATATATAAAAACTTATGTTATTAAAAGGAAACATCATGGGTAAACTTAACCAATGGAAATATGAGGTATTTTGGGCAAGCGTAGGAACCATTTAATAATTAAATTATAAAAATACATTATATTTGAACAAACTCCGTTTTTAATGAAACTTGTTTCAAAATGTAGATAAAAATATGCTCGTCCTAATGGCATATTCATTATTTTATAAAACGTCATATTCTACAAGTTATAAGCGCCAAATAAGTGAAGCAGCTGAATTAATTATAATATATAAATAATAAAATAATAATAATTAAAACTTAACAAATAATAAAAACAAGTGCACATGTGAGTGTGAAATATGGAAGTAAAAAAATGGTTGAATGCATGGTGTACATATTCAATTAATGAATATGGTATACCTGTACTATATAGCTTAAAGTTTAAGCTGAACATTAGTATAAATAAGAGGCGACACTGAAGTTTCAAATCGCTCAGCCTCATTCGCTATCCCTCTGTCTATTCATATTCCCAATTTTCTTAAGTATTATACTTATAAAACTCCAAAGCCCTGCCCTGTTTTAAGTATTGTAGCCCCTGATCACTGATACCATGTCTGACTGACGTAGGACCCCGTAACGTATGTCAAGGCTCTGCCTAAATTCATTGGGGTTCTGTCTCGTGACATAGGGATAAAGTAGAATTGGGTCACTATACTTAATGTGAGTGCATGATATATTTTATTAAATAACCCAGGAATTATACCCAAAATATAACAACCCTCCTAAAACACCCCTGACACCCCTACACTTCCTGAAATATATCCCATACGTGAAAACCGAGCCCGAATTATAATATAGTATTAAAAATAAATGAAAAACAAGAAATAGTAAGTTGAGGTGGGCCGCGTAGACCCACCCCAATTCTTACGCGGGCGGTATGAGGGTTGAAACCTGATCTCGTTCATTTCTTTAGTTCAGGCGGGCCGTGAGTGTCCCAATTGGTGGCGCAGCCCGGTGATGACATGTGTCATCATCGTGGCGAGGCTAGATTATGACCAGGACAAGCTACGCGTTGACCCAGCATTGACGCGGGCCGTGTAAGCCTTGCCTGTTCTTTACGCGGGCCGCGTGGGAACCAGTTTCAGCACCTATATAAAGAACGCATCGGATTTCATTTGAATTTGCTCATTCTTCGTTTCTCAATCACAATTTCTGAATAGTAGAAATAATACTCGGGTATTATACCCCCTAAGTAGCGAAGTTCTGCCTCGTTGTAAGTATCATAACCCCTGGATACGTATTAGATACTCTGCCCGATTGATCTAGGGTTCCGTAACGGCTGTCGTGGTTCTGCCCGACGTAGTCGTTGGAATACCGTCTCGGGGAGGGTATTACTAATGTTAAAATGGGTTATTATACTAGCACGTGTGCATTGTTTATTTAATTAGATTATAACCAGGGAATCACAAAGGAAAGCCCTATAATAGCAATGTGAGTTGATCCACCTTTTGTAAACCTTTTTGTTATTGTTTTTACAAAACCTCACTAAATTAAATATATACAAAGCAGTTATTGAGTATTTGTAAAGAATACAATTATAGTGGGTATGTTGGGGTTTTGTATACAAAATTTGTTACTGGCGTAGTAACATCCCATAAGTTGAGTATGACCGTACCACTGATGTTAATTGTGACGTCTTGGATACAAATGTAATTGCGGATGTGCCCTCAATATTGCAAATTGGTTCTTAGTTAAATTTGGTTAAATTGGGATTCACTCACCAGTATTTCCTGCTGATAAAATGTTTTTAAACACGTGTTTCAGGTAACTTAGTGTGAAGCCATTAAAAGCCAGCTGGAGAGCACTGAAGGCTTGGAAAAGTGGCAATAAAGTTACCTAAAATAAAATAGATGTTTTTATTAAATAAAATAGGATTTATTCCTATGAAAACGTGTGTACTGCAAACTTGGGTTTTATCCCATGTGTTTAATGTTATAAAATGTGGTGGTTTACTCTGATAAAATATTTCCTAACTACGGTCCTAATGAAAATTTCCGCTGCCAAATTAGACAATACCCGATACCACCAAAACTGGCTCACGGTCGCCCGTTCCCGTGTTTGTACCAGGGGGACGGGGGTTGTGACACTGGCCCATACTGGGTCTCAAAACACTGTCTGTCTATGTACTGAACTTCGTCAACATATTCCCGTTCTATCCATTAACTGTGCTGACCGTGCTTTGTGCATCATGTATGTCAATAAAGTTTGTATGTGATAATAATGTGACATTATGTAATATGTGATGCACATGTAAGTATGATGCAGTAATCAGAAAGCAGTTAAGTAATCCAGCACAGTCATTAAGCACTTCATTAATATTAATTAATTGTATAGATACCTGGATTTATGAGGGTTGTCACAAAAGGCGTTTGTAACATCAAACTGGTGAAGAGGCCATTCCTTATTGGCTACTACGGAGAAGAGAACTCTGATGGTGTCCATTTTTGCAACCGGAGAAAATGTCTCAGAGTAATCGATCCCATACGTCTGAGTGTACCCCTTGGATACAAGCGGAGCTTTGTATCGCCCAATGGAACCATTTGGTTTATATTTGATTGAATACACCCACCGGGATCCAATTCTCTTCTTTCCTTTAGGAAGAATGCACTTTTCCCATGTGTTGTTTTTCATAAGAGCACGCATCTCCATTTCCATTGCTTCTTCCTAGTTCTTCTTACCTTGGGCTTCCTTTACGGAATTAGGTATTTGTTCAGAGTATAGTGAAGTAACAAATGCTTTCGCACTGTTAGATAAGTTCCCGTTGACCATATTAGCTACAAGATACCTTGAATTTCTGGTTTTCCTCTCTGAGTAGTATCGTTTTGGAGGAACACCTCTATTGGCTCTAGGAGGGAGAGAGTATCTTCCGGTTGTCTCTGCTGCAACTGGTTCAACATGTTCAACCACTGGTTCAATCTCTTCAACATTTGGTTCAACATGTTCAACATCTGGTTCAACCTGTTCTATAGGTTCTGTTGTTGTCGGTTCTATGTGTTCCCCTGTTGTCTCATAGTTATAAGATGGTGCAAGGCATTCAGGGTTCTCAGTATTTCTTACCTCTGGTATCACGTTGGATGGACTTTCTTCAGTGGTACTGTGCTCCGTAGATTGTGTGGCTGTGTTTGAAGGTGACTGACTCGAAGTACTGTGCTGGTCTTCCATTGTTACTTCTTCAGATTATGGAAGTTGAGTTAGCCAACTCAGAGTGTCTGTGCATTCATTCTCCCCCTGACCACTGAGTTAGGTGTTACAAAAGTATTTTGTTTCAAGAAAATCACAATTCATTGGGGGTGAACATTTGACGAGTTTTTAGATTATAACACCGGTAACCTATTTGATCGACCCCATACCCGACAAATACACATTTCTCAGCACATGGGCCAAGCTTGTTTCTGTTGGTTTTCGTTATGTGGACAAATGTTGTACACCCGAAGATTCGAGGTTCAAGTGTAAGAGGATGGGGAATACTGGCAGACTTAGATAGACAATCTAAGGGAGTCTTAAACTTAAGAGCTTTGGTGGGGAGTCGATTTAGGAGATACACAGAGGTTGCAACCGCCTCCGGCCAGAACGATGTAGGTACATGAGATTCAATTAGAAGAGCTCGAGTCATTTCAAGAATAATATGGTTTTTCCGTTCATAAACACCGTTTTGTTCGGGGGTATGAGAACAAAAGGTTTGATGACTAATCCTTTGGTTTTAAAGAATTGTTTCATGGATGTATTGACAAATTCCCCCCATTGTCGGATCGAAAGGTTTGGATTTGGGTTTGGAATTGAGTGTGGATCATAGCATAAAACATGATAAATTTCTCGTAAACTTCGGCTTTGTTTTTTAAAAAATATACACATGCCATGCGAGTGCAATCATCCACCAATAGTAGAAAGTACCAAAGACCCTGCCCCCCCCCCCCCATAACAGGAGCAGGACCCCACACATTAGAATGGATTAGTGAAAAAGGTGAAGCAACTTTCGTATTGCTAGGTTTAAATGGTTGTCGTTGGCTTTTAGCACGAAAACAGGTTTCACAATCTATTTTACCATTTGAAGGGAAGAGTTTTGGAAACAATAGATGCGAATAACCAGTGGTTGGGTGTCCCAAACGTCTATGCCATAGCCAGACTTCCCGGTTTTCGGTTCTATTTGCCAACATCACAGTACCCTGTATTGTGTGTCCTTGTTGGGCATGCCCTTGTTCTTAATTTTCATTTATAAAATTTACCTGGGGTAATCCCTTTACCCAAAAAAAAAAAAAAACATCACAATACCCTGTTGAGCCACTTCATCCACGTAGTATAATCCTTGGCGCTCAGTACCACGTCCAATAATCACACCTGTCCTGATATCTTTAGGAGGCAAAAAGTAGGATGCATTAGTACTGTGCAATTTAGTTCTTTGGTAATATGGCTAATTGATAGCAGTTTGTGTGATAATGATGGAACATAAAGACAATTTGATAATTTCATAGTTGGTGAAATTTCAATTGGTCCTCCTCCTTTCACTTGAAATTTCAATTTGATAATTTCCGTTGTTTGCGGTATGGATTTGAGTTTTTTGAGGATTGGTCATTGACTGTATGTCCAACGGTTCAAACGTCATGGTGTCAGTGGCACCAGAATCAAATATCCAAGAACTGTTCTTTTCATGATTGATTGCCATATTCACTCTTCGGACACGGAGTGTGACAAATGTGCAGGTTTTTTTTTTCTTTTTTTTTTGGGAAATACGCTGTCTCTACGGACAAAAAAACAGCTGATCCGCGTATTTAATAAATACGTTGCACACTTGAACTCGCGTTCAAGATTTATCAATTACGTCGGGAACAAATATGCTGGGCAACTTAAATCCGCCAGAATAACAACGCAAGAGAAAGACGTTATCTTACTGGCATATTTATCAAATACGTCGGGCAACTTGAACTCGCGTTCAAGATTTAGAGTTGCCCGGAAACAACAAATCCACTACGGGCGTACTTATCACAAAAAGGAACCTTCAAGATTAGGGTTTTTTTTATCACAAAAAGTTAGCGTATTTCTCAAAAAGGAAGCGACGTATTAGGGTTTTGCAAGGAAGCGGCTGAACAGAGTGTCGGTTGTTTTTATTTTTTGTACGGCTGAAGAAGGTGTTGAAAAAAGAAGGCTTACTGACAACCTAAGACTATGATTAGCAATGACACATAAGTTGACAATTGGATCTTTTTTATAATTGGATACGAAACAGAATTCCTACTTGATTGCAACCATCAAACAAGGGAAACCATTTCTATTTAAAAGATTGTCATGCTGGCACGTTGATAGGCAAATAGGATGGTGCGCTTCACGAACAGATTTTTTTCCAAACAATATCATTTTCCCAAACACTTTTTCCAAACAGTATTTTTGACGGAAGCACCTTTTGACAGGAAATAATTTATTTCAAACGAACAAGAAAAAATAAAAAAATAAACGGGAAGCTAACACAAACGACGGAAGAGACAGTGGAGCAGATTAAAGATGATAATGTTCTTTTTTTACGACCGACGGTAGGGTTTAAAGCGGCGGCGGCAATGGAGTTTTGGAGTTGATCAGATTTTTTGGTGTTTGATTTTGGTTTTGGTTTTTTTCTGTTTTTTTTTTTTTTTTTTTTTTGGGTTTGGTTTGGCTGGGATAAATTGTAGGTGATGAACAGGGTGTCCAAGAATCAGAAACTCTGCTCTGATACCATGTTGTCTAGTATAGAGAATAAACACTATAATTGGGGTTGAATTGTATTGAAATTGTATTGAATTAGAACTAGGGTTATAAAAGAAGATGTTTATATAGAAAACCATTTTATACATTTAGCCCCTACACCAGTGGCGGATCTAGAAACGGATCGTAGCCGTAACGTTTTATAAATAAGCGGTAACGAAATCGAAAAAACGTCAAATTTTTCCAAAATTTACACTATTTTTTTCAAAATTTTCCGAGCCAAGCCGTAGCGGAGGTTGCCCATTTGTAAGCCCTAGGTCCGCCCCTACCCTACACTATGACATATTGTTTACTTTCCGACAAGAAACAATATAACATATAAGGTATATTTATAAATGGTTTAGACTACTCAACCTAGAGACTACCTATAACCTAAAAGCCCAAAATTTTTTGCTTTATTGTTGCGACTAGATATAGTCAATAGGTTGTGAAATAAAATTTTGAAATAGAAGTAAATCTAGACAATTGATGGTTTGAAATGATTGATTACCGTTTCCACTTAACATAGCCTCGGTTGTGACTGATATATAGTGAGTGGACAAGCATGTTTCTATTTTGATAAAATGGAGACATTGAAGGGTGGTGGTGGCACCAAACATGAATTAACACCACATGTGAGTTGTTCAAAAGGAATGGTTTTTTTTTTTTTTAATTTCTAGTATAATATAATCATTACATCATGGAAAGATAGTTCACTAAATACATGTTACATATTTTTTTTATTTAAAAACAAACCATGACACAATTTCTTGTTTTTAAAATTTATATATTACCCTTTCAAAGCCCTTTTTACGTACTTTGGTAGTGGTATAGAAACCCCACTTCGATAAACAATGGCAAGAAGAAATTTTTATCACTCTTGTGTAGTTGTTCAAAGTCAATGGAGTGATTGGTTTGACTTATTGTAAGATGAATTGGCTTAGTCAAAAAAAATCTTTCCATTAGTGAAAACTGAAAAGGGAAAAGTGTATCATTGATCAAGTTAATAACTTAAACCAAGATAGACATCCAAATTGATGCATTTATTTAGGTCTAATAAATCACATTCATCATCAACTCTTTTGTTATATGTCTTATTCATTTATTATATACTAGGTTAAAAACTCGTGTGTTACGTAGATTAAATAAAAGAAATACTAAATAGTTAGTAATAAAATATAGGAATTATAAAAAATAATTAAAAGATAGGTATATTTATAAAAAATAATAGATAGAATACAAAAGGGTAAAATAAAATAAGCGGGGAAAATAATCATGAACTTATTGAATTGTAACACATGACACAACCAGTTACTAATTTATCAGATGTGGATTAATCTAAATTTTATGTTGGTACCACTCATCTTCTATTAAAGTTATCAAACATACTCCAACGCTGTAATCGTGCATGCTCGACTCGGTTCATTTATTTTAAGACTCGCAAAATGCTCAATTCGGCTCATTTATTTTTGAGTAAACTGTAATTTGCCCCATGTGATTTGTCCCAACTTTCACTTTGACACCCTATCTTCCGCTCTCTGTTTTATAGCACCCCGTGGTTAAATTTTCATTGCACTTCGACACTGCCAGACAAACATTAATTGACCGTTAGTGCTATCGGTAGGATGACCATTTCATACACTTGAAACCTCCCTTATCTTCATTTCATTTTGGTTTGACACCTGCACTTTACCAATTGATCCATCAAAATCTACCATACATACATACACTCCAGTCACCAAGCTCACTGTTGCTAAGCTCACCATCGTCGTCGATCATGGAGTTCACTGTTGAGTTTCAAAATGAGTTAGTTCATGGTAGGATTTACATGTCAATTTTGTTAATTTCCATCTTGATTTCACTTGGGTATTGTGTTAATGGTAGTTGAAATTAAGTCGTAACGGGTGCTTGTTTTTCCAATTATAGCTGGAGTGAGGGTCTATGAGACCCAGAACCACCGCATTGTGGTGCGGGTGACGATGGTTCTATGATGGTTGAACAACTTCGCCTTCAACGTTACTGTGGTTTTCCCGCTATCACTATAGAGAACCAATGCCATTAGCCCCTTCTCCGGTCCGCCATCACTACCCGTCTTCACCAAGACTAGTATAATACTAGTTTGGTTATTTTTATTATGTGTAATTATTAACTTAGTAATTATGGTATCAATATGTGTAATTATTGAATGGTTTTTTTGGTATTAACTTAACTTTTGATATGTATAATTATTGAATGGTTCTTATGGTAGTAACTTTGATATGTATAATTATTGAATGGTTCTTGAACGGGTCCTGATGTACTAATGCTGGAAACTAGCTAATAACTAACCTAGACACTCTAGTAATACTCTGGAAAACCTTTAAGTAGACCACAAAGACAAGCAAATATACCTATCGAATATAGTAAAGCCTAATGGAAGTCCAGATATCGAACCCTAGAGACTCTTAATAACTAAACTAGACTTCGACTAAGAACTAAACGGGGTTTAAAAGATTTAATTGGTTTTGTTTAAAGATGTGCTTTTATTACTTTCAATTAAACTAAAGAAGACAAAATTATGGAAAACTAGAACTACTAAACGTGGAATTAATTACTCTAAGGAATTCAGAAATGGGAAACTCCCTACCTAGGTTAGAAATCCTAATTGTGAATCTTGAACTTATCTCGTTTATGAAAACTAGGATGGAACAAGGATCTTAGAATACGAAACCCTTAGACAACCTATTGGCTCCCTGATCATTCTCTGGGTGTGACCTAAAAGGAAACCCTAAGAGACTGTCAAACTCACCGGTTGGTTGGATTACCCATCAGTCTCTCCAACAACACTAAAGTATCCAAAAGATAGATTACCTTTTAGTCTCATAATCTCAATACACCCTAAAGTGCAAGGGGTAACCTAAGAATAATCGATAACACGGAGTAGCAAAGACACTAGGAAATCTAGGGAACCCTCCTGTCAGAGCCTCTATACCTAAACACCTAGCACCAAAGACTACCCGGCTATCTATCACCTATTAGCTATCTAGATAAATAGAATACAAAGATCCTCTAAAACCTCAATCAATATTCCTATGGATATTGACGTCTAGCAACCATTAACTAATCACAAACACACATTATGTGACCTAATATGCATCTGTAACTTAAAGATATTCAACAATATACATTTAGAACAAAGAGTAATCATAAATTAGATCAAAGTATGCAAACACGTCATATCAATCATAAATAAGTTCTTTACAAAAGTGTTAATCCATCCATAAAAACCACAAATCTGAGAAAAGTATCAATAGCCAACAATTATTAATCCATAACCTAAGTAGTATCAAGATCTAGCCAATAATCGTGGTGAAAAACAGAATACAAGTCTCAAAATCCATCAACATGATGTTCAACAATATGGAAAAACAAAAGAGTTTTGAATATATAGACCAAATGATGATAACCAACCCGATTTGCAACTCCTAAGCTTTAATCCTTGATCCCAAACAACTTTTCCTTACTAAAATCTCTTCAAATTCTTTGAAAATGGTAGCCTCTAATTGTCTCTCCAGCAATTTCGGCCATTATGGTGGCTTAAATACTGACCCTAGGGGTTTTACATGTCTGGGCCCATTTGGTTAAGGTATGACTCACAGCCTTTTGGGGTAGACGACCCATACTAAGCCTAAGTCCTAATAGTAACTCAGCGAGAGCGCCGAAAGATTTCCGATGAGTACTACCCGTATCCAAATTGAAGAGTACGCCCTGTACCTTAATAATTAGGGCCCAAAAACCCTATATCTGAACTCTTCTCGTCGAGCTACCCCAAATTCGTATATTATAAGTCTCGCAACTCATTTTCTAGCTCAAGATATGACCATTTAAATTTCACACTCTTTCCTACCGCACTATTTTGCTCAGTTTTTCCTGTGTACTCGTTTCTTCATAATTTAGACTCGATTTCCGCTCCTTTTGCACACGAAAACCTGCGAAACATCAATCCACTAAGTACAAGATATAAATGACTGAAACGACTCGAAAACTATAAAAAACATATACAAAATACAAGGAAAATAAGATGTGTTCCGCATCACATCGAACATCCCCACATTTATCATTTTTCTGTCCTTGAGAAAACTATGCAATGGAATCACAATCAAGCAACTGGTTTCAATTTATTGAATTACTTATTTATTAGATCTACTCATGCATTAACTACACTTGCAGGTATATTATCCACTTAAACCCAAACACCGATTTCCAAGCCACGATTCATGATTATTTAAGTTCTAATGGGTCAATCATCTATGGGTCTCATAATTAAGAATCCACAACTGTATCTAATTCCGCCTCAAGCTTATAAGGTAAAGGGTTAAAAACATACCACTTTATATACAAAACCGAGTTTTTTCCCATACTAGTGTTGGTGGAAAAAAGATTTACCTAAATGGTGTTCCATAAATATTATTTACTAAAATAGCGTTCTTTGTTTGTTTTGTGATTGCCCTTTTCTTTTTTAACTAAGGGGCTGTTTGGTAGCCTCTTAATGACCATTCAGATGCTACCTCTTAATGGTTTAAAACCTCTGAATGAATAAGAGGTAACCTCAAGTCTGAATGGTTAAGAGGTAACCTCTGAATGGTAAATCATCACATGTCACATTCTTCTACCATCTCATTGGTAAAATTCTTAATGGTTCCATTAAGAGGTAGCCTCTTAATGACCATTCAGAGGTTACCAAACAGCCCCTAACTTATTAAACTTTTTTTGTTATTTTTCTATTAGATTAATCAAGTATCTATTTTTTTATTCTTTAATAATTTATTTTTAATCAATTCAATTTTTTTATTACATATTACGTTCAATTCTTTGAATTTCTATGTAGAATAAATATCCAATCCAATAATTCGTGGAATGGTTTATTTTTGTTTCATTCTTTAATGATCTATATTCTTTTAATTAATCCAATATTGTTTCTTTAACGAAATATTATGTTCAGTTCTTTTTTATTGGATTACTATTAAACTAATTATTTAGTTTTAAAGAAGTATGATAATGAGTTTAAATTTCTAAGCATAACAATTATTTAATTTGTAAATACATATTAAATAACAGAAATTGTATGAAACAAAACAATTCAACAAATTGCCTACAGTTCCATCTAAAAAAAAATAAAATCCCATCATATTTCTTTAAGGAAAAGAATTGAACATAATATCGAATAAAAATATTAGATTGATTTAAAAAATATAAATCATTAAAGAATAAAAAAGATACTTGATTAATTTAGTAGAAATATAAAAAAAAAATTAATATGTTGGTTAAAAAAGAAAAGATAAACACAAAACAAACAAGGAGCACTAATTTGGTAAATAGTTTTCATAGAACACTATTTTGGTAAATAGTTTTTCTACCAACACTAGTTTAGGAAAAAAAATCATAAAAAGCCTTATGTTTTCAAAATTAAATTGTTTGCTTATGCTTAACTCAACAGACTTAGCATATATTTATATCTTTTTTTTCATAACTTAACCTAGAGAAGTTTCAACTGAGTCACTATCACGGAGGGTAACACATAGGCCGCAGTTATATATATATATATATATATATATATATATATATATATATATATATATATATATATATATATATATATATATATATATATCTAGCTCAATTGATGGAAATATGGAATATATTTTTTTTCAGGTGCCACGGTTGTGTGCCATTTAATTAAAAATATTTATTGGTTTCTACTTATAGTGGTATCTCTTATACTATTCAACAATTTCGGCTTTGCTATTTCTCCTATGCTGAGAACCCACAAGAATCATTATAATTAAGTGCAATAGATTAATCCTAGAGAAACCTTTCTATTGGTTAGGCCTACCCACATATCCCAAGTTAGATGTGTTTTCAACCATTTAATTTATCTCATACATATATTAATGAAAACCAAAAGCCTTGTTTCAACTATCATTTTCCATTTAATTGCAAACCTTTCAAGGGACATTTTCAAATTTTTTTGGATTTTTCAATTTTTCGACTCTTCCTAGAAACACAAAACCTAGCAACACAAGACTCAATATGCAAACCTAAACGACAGTCTTCCATCCCCACACTTAAAATCCATATTGTCCCTAATGTAGATGGAAGAGTACTAAAACGAAAAACTAAAATAAGAAAATATAAAAGGAACAAACACGTCTGGATAACAAAATCTTCAAATCTTCAATTCCAATACAAGCGCACGGCTGTATCGCATTTCATTCGCAGCCGTCTCTGATAAGTTGGGGTTGCCTTTTACACAATGATATAAGGTCGAAATCTCCACCCGAATGGAGATTGAGTATGGTCGGTATAATCCAAACCTGCAAAAATAAAAACAAAGCAAACCCAAGCAGAATATCGACTCAAAATGAAAAACCATCATGAAATGAAAAGCAAACCGACAAACCAAAACAAATTAAAAGCCAAAAATAAACGAGAAATAAACATATAACCCTATACAAACTCTACAACTTGGGTGTTAATCCTAAGCCAACTCATCCTATCAACACTCAGGGGGGATCCTTAAGATCCAACTCACCCCGACAATCTCCATAGGGCCCCTAAAACAATCACTCATACTCAAGCCATCTTTCTTCCACAACTCACTATCAAACCAACTCTACTTATGATCATTCATGGGGATTTATACCTCAAATTACACAATAAAATACCACCACCACACTCCTTCTCCTTCACATTTGCCAAACTAAGCTCATCCCACTCGTCTTCACCTATCACACACCATGAACTATCCATGTGTGGTCCTCTCCATCTACTTTTATGCTCACTGGGGAATAATTTCAAACTTGAATCACTAGCTAAAAATCTATTCCCAGACTTAAATTCTTTCACACTCTTTAACCTAAGATCATGTAATTCCTTTTCTATCTTATTCTTTTCTTTTTCTTGGTCTGGTGTATGTTTGATCTACTTTTTTGGTTTGCCTTCAAGTAATTTCTCTAAATATGTAAGGTTAACAACAGGGTCACATTCTCCTTTGTCATACCCCAACAGATGGTGGAATCATCGGGATGTGGCATGATGCAACTAGGTTGCTCGAGAGAATCCATAACGATTAATTATGACAATATTTAATAAGGTTCAATTTCCCAAACAATCAAACAAATATTCTCACAAAACCGAAACGAAATTCAGTAGTTTCTCAAGCAACAAAACAAGACATAACAAAACCTGCAATTAAGTTTAGGCGGGTTTCTAGAATCCTAAACCATTTCCAGCAGTAATCCATCAACCTGTCACATACGTTAAAATAAAAGTCAATACAATAATGTAAAGGTGAGTACACAAGTTTGCATAAGTATAGTAATAAAGCGTATACGCACAACCAACATGTAACACATAAAAGGACGAATCAAGTAAGCTATCGACAATGATACAAGCTAACCAACATGACTATGTGGTAGAGTATGGGCGATACGTGTCCACCGTAGTGAGCACGCACGTAAGGTTAGTAAGAAATCCTTAACAACCCCTGAGTAAACAGGTGATGAGTCCAAACTATAGTACTATCGTAGCTAATGGTGGTAGGGCAAGTCATTACTGTGTAAACATAGCAAACAACCATTCACCAATTCACATATAACATGCGAGAGTGGTTAGCATTTTAAAAAAGTTTAAGCGTTGTGTGCGTCGTGTTTTGATAGAGAACGTATGTAACACCCAAAAAGTGCGTTAAGCAAAAAAGGGTCGAGTATACTCACAGTGCGTGCTTAACAGTTAAACACGGCCTGGAAAGGAGTGTAGGGAGCGCCAGATCAACCTGCGTACGGGAACAGAAGTGCATAAGTCTTCCAAAGTGCTGAACGGTCAAGTTAGAGTGTCGAATGGAAAACATATTCCTCGTACGAACGGCTGCTTCGTACGAAGGTGGTGCCTTCATGCAAGTTGCTTGTTACCGTGTCTAAAATCGTGTGTTCTTTGCGTCTTTCTTCGGGAAATCGAGTGTTCACCTCCAGCCTTAAGCTACTGATTAAACTTAGAGCCGGATGGGTCTTTTGAGCAATTTAGTCACATGTGGGAACATGGGCTGGGTTGTACGAAGGGAGCTTCGTACGAAGCTGGTGCCTTCGTACGAGGGGGTGCCTTCGTACGAGGGGATGCCTTCGTACAAGCCAATCTCGTTCGTACAGGTGGCTGTTTTTGCGTCTTCATGCGTTTGGAACTGCATTTTTGCCTGAATCGGATGTGTTTTCGAGTCCTTTTCATGACGGTTTCGACACCGCTTCGTCCCACTATTTGGTCCGTTTTAGTGTAAAAATTGAGTTTAAAACGATTTTTCCTTGGATTAAACATTTGGTGAGTGTGAAATATTTAGATCTCTATCTTGGGAAGCCAAAGCTAAACCCAATACACTCGTTTAAGTGTAAATCCATAGCAAAATCAGAAGTTTTGATGAAAAAGATGAAGGTTTTCGTAAAATAGAGAAGTTTTAGATGAAATCGAAGATAAACTCGTGAAAAATCGTTGTGGAAAGTTGTGATGCTTGTAAAAATAGTGATTCTTACTTGGAATACAGAGAGAAAGCAGGTAGGGAGTGTTCTTGTGCGATGGCAGCAAGTTATGAATGAGAGAGTGAGCTGGGTATTTATAGAGGGACAGGCTTGGGTTCTGTACGAAGGGTGCCTTCGTACGAAGCCAGTGCCTTCGTACGAATCCTGTGCCTTCGTACGAAGCCTGTGCCATCGTACGAAGGGTCCTGTTTCGTGCGAGTGATTTCCATTTCGCATGTTGGATGTTCGTTTGGTACGTTTAGTTGCGTTAGTTAGTTCGAGTACTTTAAGTGTTTTAGCGAGGAATTAAGTGTTGTGTTGCGTTGTATTATAGCGTGATAAATCGAGTTGCGCGAGTGAGCGATTGAGAGTTTAAGCGAGTATCAAACACATATAACATATTTAACATTTAAACACACAAACAATACAAACAATATAAATAAATCCGCATTTTGAGTTCTCGTTGAGTTTGCGTTGCGATGAGCGTTTAATGCGATAAATAAGCGATATAAAATGCATTTTAAAATGTAGTTAACCCTTGGTAATAATCGAATCTCGAAGTACAAGCATTTTACGAATGAATCAATAATAAGAATAGGAACAACCGAAAGTCGGGTTGTTACAGTCTCCCCTACTTTAGGGAATTACGTCCCGAAATTAAGTAGTAGATGTAACAAAGAGTTGTGGATATTTAGCTTTCATATCACTTTCGAGTTCCCAAGTGAAGTCGAGTTCCCAATCTTCACTATGGGAATGCGAATACGTCCAAGTTTCTTGGTTTCTCGATCCATGATTTCTAGGCTTTTCCATGAAGTGCAGTGTCTCGTTTACTTGCAAGTCTTCAAGAGGTACATGAAGATTTTCTTCAGCTAGACACTTCTTGAGGTTTGAGACGTGGAAAGTCGGGTGTACGTTGCTGAGTTCAACCGGTAATTCGAGTCGGTAGGCCACTTTACCAATTCTTTCCAGAATCTTAAAGGGGCCCACGTAACGTGGCGCTAGTTTCCCTTTCTTGCCGAATCGGATCACCCCTTTCCAAGGTGAAACCTTTAGGAGGATGTGATCTCCAACTTCGAACTCTAGGGTCTTGCAGCGTTTATCGGCGTAGCTCTTTTGACGACTCCAAGCTTTCAGGAGATTGTCTCTTATTTGGAGAATCTTGTCTGTCGTTTCTTGTATTAACTCGGGACCGGTGATCTGTGCGTCTCCGATCTCATGCCAAACAATAGGCGATCGACATTTTCTACCGTATAGCGCCTCAAAGGGTGCCATTTGTATACTAGTGTGATAACTGTTATTGTACGAAAATTCTATTAGTGTAAATGTGAATCTTAATTACCAACAAAATCTATAACACACGAACGAAGCATGTCTTTGAGGGTGCGGATCGTGCGCTCAGTCTGACCATCGGTCTAGGGATGGAATGAGGTACTAAGATTGAGAGTCGTACCGAGAGTGGATTGGAATGTCTCCCAGAGGCATGAGGTAAAATGACCATCGCGGTTAGAGATGATGTCACGAGGCGTCCCGTGTCGACAAATGACTTTGTCGGTATAGATGCGTGCTAATCGTTCAACCTCAAAGTCTTCTCGTATCGGAATAAAATGAGCAGATTTCGTAAGACGATCAATGATAACCCAAATGATATCGTGACCAGAAGGCGTGCGGGGGAGTTTTGTAATAAAATCCATGGCTATACTTTCCCATTTCCACATCGGGATTTCGAGTTGTTCGAGTAAACTAGAGGGTCGTTGATGTTCGGCCTTAACCTTCGAGCAAGTTAGGCATTTCGAAACATACAGAGCAATATCCTTTTTCATGCCCAGCCACCAATACCTGGAACGGAGGTCCTGGTACATCTTGTCGGCACTGGGGTGAATGAAGTATCGAGATTTGTGAGCTTCAGTCATCAATATCTCCTGGAGGTTATTGCAACTAGGAATCCAAATTCGATCGAGACAGTGAAAGATACCGTTCGATTTATTCGCTAACTGAGTTTCGGCACCACACTTCATTTCTTCTTTCAATGTATTCTCAAGGAAGCATGCATGTTGCGCATCGCGAATTAAGGCTTCGAGATCCAACTGGGCCTGAACATTACGAATACTATGCATGTAGCTTCGTCGACTAAGAGCATCAGCTACGACATTTGCCTTGCCGGGATGGTAGCGTATCTCGCAATCATAGTCGTTGAGAAGTTCAACTCATCTGCGTTGGCGCATGTTCAGTTCCTTCTAGTTCAAGATATGTTGTAAGCTCTTATGGTCGGTGAAGACCGTACACTTTGTACCATAAAGGTAGTGTCGCCATATCTTTAACGCAAAAACAACTGCACCGAGCTTGAGGTCGAGGTCGTGGGTGGTGTAGCTCTTCTCGTGAGTCTTGAGTTGTCGAGACGCATATGTGATAACCTTGTCTCATTGCATAAGAACACAACCGAGACCTAGGTTAGAGGCATCGCAATAAACAACGAATTTGTCATTTCCGTCGGGGAGTGCGAGGACAGGAGTGTTGCAAAGCATACTCTTGAGAGTTTGAAAGGCGTCCTCTTGTTCAGAACCCCAAACAAAAGGTTTGTCCTTATGAGTTAAAGCGGTAAAAGTGTAACAACTGTGCCTTTACAATCATTTTACAAGGTTAGATGATATTTTGATGAACATGTATTGGATTGTATGAATTTATTTCATGTTTGATACATTTAAGTTTATATAAAATGATGATGATATGATAAGTGTGCTTTAGGTACTTGTACATAACCATGCATGTTGATTAAATGCTCAATAAATGATTAAAAATGATTATATGCAAAATTGTTTCAAAACAGATTATAAACACTAAAAATAACATTATTTGGAATATTTTATAATGGCATGAAACTTTGTCATAGGTTTGGTAGCTTTGCATGTTGTACATGTAGCTTAGAAAGTGGTAATATATGTGAAATTTGCATGATTTATGTGGTTTATGTGAGAACTGCACTATCATAAGTATAACCACTATTTATTTAGTAAATAACATGGGTTATGTTAAAGTATCAGGTGATTACGATTTGGGATGGTTATGGTAACGTTTGATGCAAAACTATGCGGTAAAACGGTTAAAAATCGGCTTTTCGGAGGATTTTTATAAAACTGTTTTAGATCAATAACTAAAGTGATATTTTTGACACAAAAATAAGTATTTGAACTTATATTAAGTTTATTTGGTGTTTGGTTAGTCATATGTGACTTCTGACACCCAAAAACGTTACCGAATCACTAAAATACGCGTTTTTCTATATACACTAGAATAGATTGTTCATGGTAAACTTTATGTGTTACAATGTGTTATGTGATTTATATTATGTGTATGATGGCATGTTAATACTTGACAAGGTTATGTGTATTACGTTATTACTTGTATGTCACATTTGAGTATATATATTACGACGCGCAAATCGTAAATATATTGCTTATAACATGATGAGGGTCACCAATAAAATCGCTCAAGTCGCAAAGTTCTTAAATATATATATATGAACTCATATATATATATATATATATATATATATACACACCAACATAATAAAAAATAATAACTTTTTGAGAATCTCAAAATTATGTGAAAATTCTAAGTATCGGAGAAACTTAGGTATTTTTGTGAGTTTTTTATTATTAAATCGTTCTTACTTAATTTAGGACGAATAGACAAATTCGAGGGAGTGTGTTAACACATAAAAACGCACCCAAAGGTGAGTACATAGTTCCCCTATTTTATGTTTTTTTTTTCAAATGTTTTGGGGTGAAGCATATGTGCATAACTTTACTTTCCGTTTTCATGACATTATACATATTTTGCTACATAGTACATATAATACATTATTTCAAAGACATTTTTATGGTATATTGACTTAGTATACCCAACATTTGGTTTCAAGACATGTTACTTGGCATATTGACTTAGTATGCCTAATACATGGTTTTACAACGACATTTTTCATGACATGCTTACATTGAAAAGGACATTTGGTATGTGAAGGGGTATGGTCCCAAAAAGCCGCGCAGACCTTTATCCAGGTAGCGCGCAGGACCATACTCCTTATTCGTCAATTTGCTTATAACCAACCTCGCGCGAGAAGCGTCATCATGCATTGACCGCGCGCGAGGTCCCAACAAGATAAAACAACACATTCAACACTTAGCATTCTGAATAAGAGCCTTCAGCACATATAACCCTGCGCGGGCTAGTTACATGCTCAGCAAGGGTCGCGCAGGGTCTACGGCGTAGGGCCACTTCAGAAGGTACGAAAGGTACAAGTGGCAGAAGAAAAGAGCCAATCCGCGTCCTCCATGCTCTGCTCAATCATGCTCCATGATCGCCTGACGTGCAGGAGACAGAAAGTACTTAAGGACGCCTACGTGGCACCAATCACAGGGCAGAGACACCTGCCCCACGATCTCCACTTACCTGCTGATGACAGAGGGACAACAAGGCCGACAATAATGACACGTGGCTCCAATCACGGTGCGCCAGCACCGGAAAACTTCTAGAAGCCACTAACGGTCGACACCAGTGAGACAAGGAGCATATCTGCTATGTTGTCGCCTTCCGGCCCAAGGCCCATCAGCCCACATCCTCTTTACACCTCTCCGACTATAAATAGAGTGTGACAACCCGAGTTTTCAAGGTCTCTATCCGATTTAACTTCGTACTTATTTGCAAAGTTCACACCCCCAAAAATCCACACGCGGAGTATCACCGCTTGGGAGCGTGACTGACCAGGATCAAGCCACCAATCATATAGAACATTGTATAAAGTAGAAGTAATTGCAATATAATTCAAAACAAATCCATATGAAAGGTGTTTCCAAAACATAAGTCAGTTATCAATGTTTAGCGGAAGCGTATATATAAAAAATATCCAATGTAAATGTGTATCAAGTATCATATGGGTTTCATATGACGTTCACGATCCAAGTCCACAACGACCGCGCCTCCAGTGCAAGCTCCCAGTACCTAACGATCTGCAAGGCATGTAAAAGAAAGGATCAACAAAATAGTTGAGCGAGTTCACAGTAAATAAGTACGTAACAGTAAGTACAGGTTGGCTCTACTGGGCCGATAGTAAGTTATATAGGTGGGGGCTTCCCATGTTATGTGACCACTAGACTATTCGTATTATCCCTGTTCTTCGTCCGAGAACAGTAGCGCGTATGAGGTGTGCGTAGCACGTATCCTTTGCATCGAGGATAGTAATTAGTATATGACCACGTAGGTGTTATCCCAACCTACGGAAGAAGTAAGTAATGCGTACACGTAAGTTTTACGTGCGTGCCTGACATCCGAGGCAGTAATGGCATATGACCACGTAGGTGTTATCCAACCTACGGAACCACGTAGGTGTTATCCCAACCTACGGAATTAGTATATGACCACGTAGGTGTTATCCCAACCTACGGAACCGTCCTGACATCCGAGGACTATGATAGGTGATAGTCTAGGAAAAAGCGTTTGTACGTTTATGTCAATAGAAATCTTTAACCCATTCCCACGACCCGGGAATCCCATGCCTTAGTAGGAGTGTGAACTCACCTTGGTTTGCTCGGTATGCTAAAGTTAAGTGCTCACAATTTATCAGTCAAGTCCTATATTATGCACGTATGTTCAGTCAGTACATGTTCGTAAAGTTTCACGTTCAATCAGTATCACAGAGTGTGTTCGGCAGTTCACATCTTATGTCACATAAGCGGTTAATCAAGTTCATGCAATTTCCAGCTTTACATAAATGTTTCTCAAGTTTGATCTAACATGTGTATTCATTAATATACATGAGAAGGTTAACCACTTAACAGTATTATCATACATACATGAATAATAACCTATCTGTGCTAGTTAAGTAACACTGTTATCAAACAAATAAAGTTAACCGCCTCACAGCTTAATGGGGGTGTACCTACTTAACAATGTTGACAACTAACAGAACCAATAACTAACTGAGTTCGCTGACATAACAAAGTTAATACTTAACAAATTTTTGACTAACCGAGTTAATAAAATAACAGATTACATATGAGTTACAGTTCAATAGCCGAAAACCCTTGGGTGATGAAATCACCTTGGGCCGAAAACCAACATTGGTCCGAAAACACATCTAGGCCGAAAACATTTATAGTTGAAAACACTTGGGCCGAAATCAGTTTTGGGTCGAAAACTCTTTTGGGCGAAAACACTTGCTGGGCCGAATACTCTTACAGCCGAAAACCACATTGGGCCGAAAACATTACTTGACCAGAAACAACATTGGGCCGAAAACCCTTTTGTGTTTTCGTTGAGAATCAGGGATTTCGTGGGGGTTTGGTTTCCGTCGGTTATCAGGTCCTCATCCCTAACAGTTACAAGTTTTTCCAGGAACCCTAAATATCACTTACAGTCGCATGATTACCTATCGATGGATCCATATAATAAATTCCTGCTATGTAATACATAATCTAGCAATTCATTATTAAGCCAAGATCACAATTCAATCCGTACATCTTACATTAACAGACACACACTGTTTACCAACTCATCCAACATGCCACACAGTAACGTAACAACATATATATCAATCATGATTCCCTTCGTTCATAAAGCAACCACAGTTAACACATTTAATCAAATAACGATGCACATAAACATGATGAAACCGAACAGATTCTAGTCACAATTGATTACTAACCAGCAAGATGAATAACTAGTCGATTCGATACAAGAGGTTTCGAGATCTTAAACTTGCCGTCGGGTTCCAAGGGTAGCGAGAGAAAGAGAGAGATAACGTGACTTAGGGTTTTTCGTTACCGAATTCGTATACTAAATAAAACAAGTCCCGCATTTGATTGATACTGGGCCGAAGCCCATGCTGATTTCACTGAGTCCATGCTGAACGAAAACACTCAAAGTGTTTTCATGAGTGAGGGATTTCGTTGGTGAGGGTTTTCGAAGGGTTCTAGCATCTTGATTCAAACATGCCAAAACACTAAACAATTATTTTATTAACATCCACACATATGTTATTATCATACACACATATATGCACACTAGAAATAATTATAATCATAACACTTATATTGCACTTCAATGATTATAAATTACAATCCAAACAAATAATCAATCCGACCAATTAACGTGTAATAAGTGCGAAGATAGAAATCGTGAAAATTCGAGTTGTCACATTATCCCCAACTTAAAAGAAATTTCGTCCCGAAATTTGGTACGCACTCACTGAGGAAGCTAGGTAAGTTGCATCGTTCACTGGTTTTTCCTGGGGTGTCACATCATCCCCCCGTTGATTTGGAATTTCGTCCCGAAATTCTGTAGTAGTAGCTTCAGCCTCAGTAGTGGATGTATTGGTTTCGAATAACTGGGGGTACTTTTCTTTCATCTGGTCTTCGCGTTCCCAGGTATACTCTGGGCCACGCTGGGAGTTCCAACGAACTCGAACAAGAGGGATTCTCTTGTGTTTGAGGACCTTAACATCCCGGTCCGTGATTTCAACTGGTTCCTCGACGAACTGCAACCGCTCGTCGATAGTGAGTTCCTTAAAAGGAACTATAAGGGTCTCATCTGACAGGCACTTCTTCAGATTCGACACGTGAAATACATTGTGAACTGCACCGAGTTCAGCTGGTAGATTCAATCTGTAGGCTACTGGGCCTATTCTTTCAGTGATTTCGAACGGTCCAACATACCGTGGATTGAGTTTGCCTCGTTTACCAAATCGAACCACACCCTTCCAGGGTGAGACTTCTAATAACACCCGGTCCCCGACCTGAAATCGTTTACCAAATCGAACCACACCCTTCCAGGGTGAGACTTCTAATAACACCCTTCCAAAGGCTTGCTACGCTTAACCGCGTAGGCTTTCTGACGGTCACGAGCTGCCGCCATGCGTTGTCGTATCTGTGCAATCTTTTCTGTGGCGTCCACTACAATATCTGGACCCGTAATCTGACTATCCCCCACCTCTGCCCAACAGAGAGGTGACCGGCATTTACGTCCGTACAATGCCTCGAATGGAGCGGCTTGAATGCTGGTATGGTAACTGTTATTGTACGAGAACTCCACCAAAGGGAGGTGTTTTTTTTCCAGCCGTTGCCGAAGTCTATAACGCATGCCCGAAGCATGTCTTCAAGAGTTTGGATAGTTCGCTCAGACTGCCCATCCGTCTGAGGATGATATGCTGTGCTCATGTCTAATCGTGAGCCGAAGGATTTGTGCATTGCTTGCCATAGCTCTGACGTGAATCGTGCATCGCGATCCGAAATAATAGAGGTGGGCACTCCGTGCCTCGAAACAACTTCTTTAAGATAGACGTCTGCGAGAGTGGAGAACTTGTCCGTTTCCTTGATCGGCAGGAAGTGTGCAGACTTGGTGAGTCGATCAACTATGACCCATATTGTGTCGTTCCCACGCTGAGATCTAGGTAGACCTGTAACAAAATCCATGGAAATTTCTTCTCATTTCCATTGAGGTATCTTGGGCTGTTGAAGTAGGCCTGCTGGTTTCTGATATTCAACCTTGACTCTCGCACAGGTTAAGCATTTTCCAACGTACGTAGCGATGTGAGCCTTCATACTAGGCCACCAATAAGTAGTGCTGATGTCGTGGTACATTTTATCCGACCCTGGATGTACCGAATAGCGAGACTTGTGAGCTTCATCCATTACAAGTTCGCGTAAACCGCCATAAAGTGGGACCCAAATACGCCCCGTTACATAGTAAGCGCTGTCTTCCTTTTGTTCCATGCGTTGCCTTGAGCCGCGTAAGGCTTCAGCTTTGACGTTTTCGGGTTTCAGTGCTTCTAACTGAGCAGTTCGTATCTGTGCAGGAAGACTGGACTGAATAGTAAGCTGTAGCGCTCGCACGCGCTTAGGTAGAGTGTCTTTCCGACTGAGGGCATCAGCCACAACATTGGCCTTGCCTGGATGATACTTGATGGCGCATTCGTAGTCGTTTAGAAATTCAACCCATCTCCGTTGACGCATATTCAAATCCTTTTGCTTAAGAATATGCTCGAGACTCCTGTGATCGGTGTAAATCGTGCACCTGGTACCGTACAGGTAGTGTCGCCATATCTTAAGCCCGAAGACAATAACTCCCAGCTCTAAATCGTGCGTCGCGTAGTTCCGTTCATGAATCTCTTAGTTGTCGAGAGCGTAAGCAATAATCTTATCCCGTTGTGTTAATACACCATCGAGACCCTGTATGGATGCATCACCATAAGCCACGAAGTCATCTGTGCCCTCCGGCAGTGAGAGAATAGGTGTGCTGCAAAGCCTATCCTTAAGGTACTGAAAGGCGGTCTCTTGCGTATTACCCCATCTGTAAACGACACCTTTCTGTGTTAGCATAGTAAGTGGTTGCGCGATCTTTGAGGAGTCTTTAATAAATCGCCTGTAGTAACCCGCCAAACCCAAGAATTGGCGTATTTCTGTCGGTGTACGTGGTGCTGACCAGTTTCTGATCGAATCAACCTTGGATGGATCGACATGAATCCCATCCTTGTTCACTACATGGCCTAAGAAGTGGACTTCACGAAGCCAGAAGTCGCATTTTGAAAACTTTGCGTACAGTTGCTCCTTTCGAAGAAGTTCCAAGATAAGACGTAAGTGCTGCTCGTGTTCTTCCTGACTCTTGGAGTAGATCAGAATGTCGTCGATGGAGACAAGGACAATTTGTCCAGGTAGGGTTTGCACACCCTGTTCATAAGGTCCATAAATACGGCAGGTGCGCTCAATAATATCAAACCATTCATCATATCAAACATAAAGTATAGTAGTTAAAATAATTCATAAAACCCAACATGATTAATGTTCAAACCAAACTTTGTTTGAGTAGCGTAAACATAATAATGAAAACCCAAAACAAGTTATAAGTTCAATTAGCGTTCATTGCGTCTCCTCCTCCTAACACGAAAGCTCGACCTCTTGCCTCGTTGCCATTGTTGTTGTTGTTTCCCCCGTTGTTGTTGTTGTTGTTCCCGTTGCCCTGATTGTTGTTGTTGTTGTTCTGGTTCCTGTTTAGCTGTGGGCAGTGTCTCTTGATGTGACCTTCAGCACCACAATTATAGCACCCCTTATTGCCCTGTTGCTGATTCTGCTGAGCGTGTGGCTGCTGCTGATTCTGGTTCTGGTTCGCAGGACGAGGGCTCCTGCAGTCTTTGGCCTCGTGACCCATCTTGAGGCATCTTTGACAACGACCTCTGTTACACTGGCCGTTGTGGTGCTTGTTGCAGTTGTTACATTTCGGAAGATTTCCCCGATATCCTCCCTGTTTGTGACTGCCCGAGAAGTGCTGACTTGGGCTTTGATAGCCTTCCGTCTTTCGTTGCTGAGCTTGGGACTGGACTGACGCTGATGCTTTGCTTGAATCCCCCTCCCACTTTCGCTTATTGTCACTGGGAGTAGCAGTAGTAGCAGACGTAGTAGTAGTAGTAGTAGTAGTAGCGCTGATGCGTTTAGGCAGGCGATTTTGATCCACTGCCTGATCGGTGATGCGATGAGCGAGGCGTTGGATTTCCTGGATGTTTTCGAGGTTAGCCGACGTAACGTGGCTCTGAATTTCTGGCGCCAATCCCTTGAGATACAACTCAATGCGCTTGTATGGAGGGTCCACCATAGTAGGACACAGAACGGCCAGCTCGTTCGACCGTTTAGTATACGCTTCGATCTCTGACCCAACCATTTTCAGATTATATAGCTCGTCTTCCAGCTTGTGAATATCTTCACGCGTACAATACTCACGCTTGATGAGTTCCTTAAAATCGTTCCATGGGGTGGCGTTAGCAGCTGCCAACCCAAGAATCTGCACCTGCGCGTTCCACCAGGTTAGCGCGATTCCTTCCAAGGTGCCAGTAGCAAACTTGACCTTGCGAGCCTCAGGGCACTCGCACATCTCGAATACTGATTCTAGCTTCTCGAACCAGTGGAGGAGTCCAACCGCTCCTTCTGTGCCGCTGAAAGAGTTAGGACGACAATCCATGAAGTTCTTGAAGGTGCACCCAGGCTGCTGCTGAGCGGGTTGACCTATTGTGTACGAATAGGGCAAAGTTAAGTACGAGAATTAATGTAGGATCTAAAGATCCTAGTGTCTATACTGCAGGGTATACTACCTGCTTGGGCGGCTGCAACTGCCGCAGCAATGAGAGCCTCTAGCTGGGCTTGAGTCATGTTAATTCGTGCGGCCATTGATCTTCACATCAAAGGCAACATAAGTGAGAAAGGTTCGCGAATAGTGCGATGACAGAAGAGTGTAAGCACATAAGTATTCTCATGCAGTGACAAGTTGTGAGCAAGGTAATGTAAGCATACTACGAGCAAAGTTCTATGCAAATTCTAGCATGTAGGCAATAAACATAAACCTTATTACCTAAGATGTTGAGTCTTGCACGTGGAGCGAAGCGTCGTTGTGGATCGTTGAGAGCACTGTTCTGGTTATAGTCTGGTTTTTAATAAAAACGTTTTTCCATATTAAAACCAAGTTCTCTATAACCAATGGCTCTGATACCAATCTTAATATACATGAGAAGGTTAACCACTTAACAGTATTATCATACATACATGAATAATAACCTATCTGTGCTAGTTAAGTAACACTGTTATCAAACAAATAAAGTTAACCACCTCACAGCTTAATGGGGGTGTACCTACTTAACAATGTTGACAACTAACAGAACCAATAACTAACTGAGTTCGCTGACATAACAAAGTTAATACTTAACAAATTTTTGACTAACCGAGTTAATAAAATAACAGATTACATATGAGTTACAGTTCAATAGCCGAAAACCCTTGGGTGATGAAATCACCTTGGGCCGAAAACCAACATTGGTCCGAAAACACATCTAGGCCGAAAACATTTATAGTTGAAAACACTTGGGCCGAAATCAGTTTTGGGTCGAAAACTCTTTTGGGCGAAAACACTTGCTGGGCCGAATACTCTTACAGCCGAAAACCACATTGGGCCGAAAACATTACTTGACCAGAAACAACATTGGGCCGAAAACCCTTTTGTGTTTTCGTTGAGAATCAGGGATTTCGTGGGGGTTTGGTTTCCGTCGGTTATCAGGTCCTCATCCCTAACAGTTACAAGTTTTTCCAGGAACCCTAAATATCACTTACAGTCGCATGATTACCTATCGATGGATCCATATAATAAATTCCTGCTATGTAATACATAATCTAGCAATTCATTATTAAGCCAAGATCACAATTCAATCCGTACATCTTACATTAACAGACACACACTGTTTACCAACTCATCCAACATGCCACACAGTAACGTAACAACATATATATCAATCATGATTCCCTTCGTTCATAAAGCAACCACAGTTAACACATTTAATCAAATAACGATGCACATAAACATGATGAAACCGAACAGATTCTAGTCACAATTGATTACTAACCAGCAAGATGAATAACTAGTCGATTCGATACAAGAGGTTTCGAGATCTTAAACTTGCCGTCGGGTTCCAAGGGTAGCGAGAGAAAGAGAGAGATAACGTGACTTAGGGTTTTTCGTTACCGAATTCGTATACTAAATAAAACAAGTCCCGCATTTGATTGATACTGGGCCGAAGCCCATGCTGATTTCACTGAGTCCATGCTGAACGAAAACACTCAAAGTGTTTTCATGAGTGAGGGATTTCGTTGGTGAGGGTTTTCGAAGGGTTCTAGCATCTTGATTCAAACATGCCAAAACACTAAACAATTATTTTATTAACATCCACACATATGTTATTATCATACACACATATATGCACACTAGAAATAATTATAATCATAACACTTATATTGCACTTCAATGATTATAAATTACAATCCAAACAAATAATCAATCCGACCAATTAACGTGTAATAAGTGCGAAGATAGAAATCGTGAAAATTCGAGTTGTCACATTATCCCCAACTTAAAAGAAATTTCGTCCCGAAATTTGGTACGCACTCACTGAGGAAGCTAGGTAAGTTGCATCGTTCACTGGTTTTTCCTGGGGTGTCACAGTATTTTATATTGATGTGCAATATAAGCATGTATGTTTATAATAATGTGTTGTATTAATTTTGTGTTTGTGAATTTTAAAAAAAAAACAAACAGGGAACCCACGAAATCACCCCCCCCCCTAGCCGAAAACACCCTCACTCACGAAAACATTTCCTGATGAAAACACATATGTGTTTTCGTCCACATGTGGCCAACGAAAATATGGAATGGGCTTTGGCCCAGTAACCTTTGAATATAGGAATTGTTTATTCAGTGCATGTAATCGATAACTGGCAAACCCTAACCACTCCCCTTCCCCTATCCCTGTGCGACGGCAGTCTAGAGATCTCGAAGCCTCTTCCATCAATTGATTCATTGCTTCTTTTGTTTGGGGTTAGTGACCAACAATTTATCTTATTTGATTTATATCATTATGAATCATATTGTGTGACACCATGCGTAACTGTTATGTGGTGTTGTTTGTGGATGGGATAGATAGGGGTGATAGGAATCCTTATAATCTAATGAAAGATCAGTTGTGCTATACGTTCTGTGCATGTTTGGTTTGATGTTGATGATATTGATATGTTGGTGGTATTATAATAGTTGTCAAACAGAATGAAGTTCTATGTTAAGGGATTGTCGAATATGGGATGAGTACCACAACTTGATAATGATTGA
Organism: Helianthus annuus; assembly: GCF_002127325.2. Lineage (NCBI taxonomy): Eukaryota > Viridiplantae > Streptophyta > Magnoliopsida > Asterales > Asteraceae > Helianthus > Helianthus annuus. Next base: position 162,958,956 of record NC_035447.2, on the reverse strand, counting down.
ATGATGATAAAAAAATGATACTTATGATTGTACTGTGATTTAGCAAATTATGTGATTTAATGATTTAGTCCGATCGAGTAACTGTTACGGATCATTAGGGTTTTGTGTAACTAATATTGACGATGATCATGTACCTGGGGAACCTTCAGTGAGGAAGGTTAAGGTTCCTCATGAGGAAGGTTAAGGTTCCTCATGAGGAAGGTTAAGGTTCTTCAATGGGGAATCGTAGGGGAAGGTTAAGGTTCCTCGTGAACTTGTAAGTACTTAAGGTTCCTCGTAAAGTCTATACGTGACAGTAGTTCTATATGTTAACTCTGTTAGTATGTTAACTCCGTTAGTATGTTAACTCTGTTAGTATGTTAACTCCGTTAGTATGTTAACTCTGTTAGTAAGTTAACTCCGTTAGTATGATAACTCTGTTAGTATGTTAACTCCGTTAGTATGATAACTCTGTTAGTATGTTAACTCCGTTAGTATGATAACTCTGTTAGTATGTTAACTCTGTTATGCATGTTAAGAAGATAAACCCAGTTAGTCTATTAATTGCGTTAAGTCTGTTAACTCTGTTAATTAACCAACACCGTTAGCTTATTTTTCCTGTTATATATGTTAATCCTGTTAAGTTGTTAACCTTGTCAAGCATGTTAAAGAATGACCATGTTAGTATAAACCGTGAAGGACATTTATGTGGAACATGAATTGCATGGAAATGATTAACTGTAAGCTTACCTGATGCATGATGTTAACCGCCAAACACACTTTGTGACATAGATTGCATGTGAATCGTTACGAACTTAAACTGATTATGTATACGTGCATCCCATAGGGCTTGACTGATTACTGTGAGCACATAGTTTAGCATACCGAGCAAACCAAGGTGAGTTCACACTCTTACCAAGGCATGGGATTCCCGGGGTTGGGAATGGGATTGAATGATTACATGTACTTTCATCGTTATTGGAATACGTACACTGTCCTCATTAGGGAAAGGACACCTATAGATACATCTAGACTAGTAACACATGGGAAGCCCCCACTAACTTCGCACACATGCCTGGGAGGCCGCGATACAAACACTAATCTTCGCAAACATGTATGTGAGACCGCGATACGAATACTAATCTTCACAAACATGTCTGGGAGACCGCGATACAAATACAAACACAACTAGTCTAGGATACATGGGAAACCCCCACTAATCTTCGCAAACATGTCTGGTAGACCGCGATACGATGTAATACGATACATGGTTTACAAAACGAATATACGAATTACGAAACGAATACTATAACTAAACAACCAACTTTGAACTCGCTCAACTTTGTTGTTGACTCGTTGCTACATGCCTTGCAGGTCGTTAGGTACTCATGGAGCTTGCACGGGGAGGCACAGTCGTTGTGGGACATGGATCGTGGATGCCATGTTAAACACGTAACTTTAGACTTATCAAAACCTAAAGTTGACACATGAGTCTCACGAAAATCATCTCTACCTGTAATTTGTTTGAACTTTTCAGCTCTTCTCAGCACACTGGCCATGCACCATTTAATATCCATCAATTCCATCTCCTCGGCATCAATTTGATCCTAATCCTCTTTCGTAAGCATTGGATTACCAATCCTTCCTGCAACTAAGCCTCCGTAGGATTCAAGCACGGTCACTAACAAAGACATGTGGCTTTTAGCAACTTCCTCAGTATAGTTCTGATCATTTTCCAGCTTTAAAGCAATGTTGCATTGAAGAACTTTGCCACTTTTTGTTGTAGTGAACTGTGGATCATATGTCGGAAATGAAGAGAATCCTATTGTGCTGCTTGATCCTTGAGATGGTTTTTCAGAAGAATCTTTTGCATTGTAAGCAGTTTCAACTTTTGGAGAAAAATTTGTCTTTTCACTAACACCACTCTTGAAATACAAACTGATGTCTTGTTCTCCATCGTAATTCTTCATCCTAGCAATCTTTCGCTGCTCCATCTCTTGAGTTTCCAGATGCTTGATGAACTCTCCCAGTGTTAGCTTTTTATATTCTTTTTTGTTGTTTCTCAGCATCATCAGAAAAGTTCCCCAGATTTCATGTGGTAGCGCATCTGCAAGTTTTTCAATCAATTCATCAGTATCCTTTATAATACCAAGTTTTGACATATTTCTTACCAAGTTACAATATCTTTCAATAATTTGCTTGGTGTTTTCAGATTTCAAACCACAGAATAAATCAAATTCTTTCTTCATGAGCGTTGTTTTTAAGCATATCATCGCTCCCTACAAATTTTGCTTCCAATTCGGTCCAGATCGAATAAGCAGTTCCATCATGTTGAAGCAAAATCAAAATGTCCTCTTTGATTGCTTGCTGAAGCAGACTTACCATCAGTTTTCATCTCTATATTTCTTTTTCTCTTCAGTACTCATTTCTCTAATTGTTTGCTGAATACCATTCGTTGTGAGTCTAACATATGGTTCTTCAGTATGTTCCCACACATCCAAGTGATAAGCTTCAACCCAGTTTCCAAACCGTTCAGACCATACATTGTAATCATCAATATCGATGAGCTTAGGCGGTTTCTGAGATGTCCCTGTTTCATTTTCAAGCAATGTATTCTAAGTGATTGTAATTGGACTAGCAAAGGCATTGTAAAATTCGTTGTCCATTGTTCAATTGTCCAAAAGTTCACAAATTCCAAGTTTAGGCAAAATCAGGTTTTTGAGCGAAATCACCAAGTGCTGTTCGAGCGGAATCAACAATTGGTCTACGAGCGAAATCACCAAATGAACTTGGAGTGGAATCAAACTTTTAATTTTGGAGCGAAATTAAACTTTTGAATTTGGAGCGAAATCACAGATAATCAGCTGGAGCGAAATTAGACTTGATGGTCAACAGGAGCGAAATCAGCTTTGAACTTTGGAGCGAAATCAAGATTCTGAGCGGAATCAGGTTTCACTCTCGAGCGAAATCAAGTATGACGTCATCATCTCGAACATGTTTTCAAGCGAAATCAAGTAAAATTCAATTTTTAGATCAATTTTAGCTTTGAAATTTTCAAGGATTAATCAATACAAGATTGCGAGTGTTGTGTGTGAAATTGAGCAGATTTTACCATGAAAATTTTTCAAATTTTAAGAAGAAGGTGTAGAAAATCAGAAAACACAGCTGAAATGGCAAGAACTCTTCCTCCTGAGCTCTGATACCACTTGTAGGATCGTTTTCGGCCCTGAATGAGTCGATCAGAAGAATTCCTGTCCAAAACAAGAGGCGGAAACTAATGTTTTGGTGCAACCTCAGCCGTATTCACTTTTAACTGTTGTTTTATTGATCACTGATGCAATTACAAGCTCTGACAACACTTCGGCAGCACTTCGTGGCAACCGGAATGACTATAACCTAGAACTATATAATTTCGCTCCTGACTGCCACTATATATAGTCCTTCTGATTTCGCTCCAACATGCACGAGCGAAATCAGGTATTAACTATTTTGGGCGAAATCATGTCTTTAAACCTTTCGGGCGAAATCAGAATGATAAGGGTTTCGCTCCAAATGACAAAATGTCATTTGGAGCGGAATCACTTCCTAATACATAATCTAGGATTCTGTGCCCTGTTCTAGCCTATCCTATGCAAGACTCGATATAAGACGTAGGCGACAGACGGATGCACCAACAAACTCCCCCTCGGATGTTGACGGAGTCTTCAGTGTCGAGTCTTCGGTTGTCAACCTTCAGTCTTTATCAGTCTTTATCACCAACAAACTCCTCTCCCTCATATGTTGAATCTTTAAACTTTATCAGCATCAGCAAAATCCAGGATCAGTACTAGCTCTAGCTTCTTTGTCAACTTTGTCTTCAGACTCCCCCTCTCAATCTGCTAGGATCTTAGTTTGGAATTCACATTCATTCCAAGATCTTGATCTGGCTCTCTTGCAGCTCAGATTATCTGCACAATCTCTACTCAACACATAAATTTCTCAAAAATTAAATCTTTAAAATTTAGAAACTATTTCAGACATTCTACAAAATGATTTGTTCTCTGAAAATCACTTGTAAACATTTCATCTTTATTCACTCTCTCCCAAACCTGTTCTTCATGTTTAGCACTTAGAATTTCGAACATCAGCTTTTCAACACCAGTTGTCAAAAATCTTTCTAGATTTTACAAAAATTTATGCTAAAACACACTAAAATCTTTTTGGATTTTCTGAAAGAAAGTAAATAAAATAAAGAAACTATTTACAGACAATATTTTTGTGAGTTCGTGCAAGAGGATCATATCAGTTTTGAGACATATCACTAACACCGTTAAGCTAGATTTCATTTTAAGTTATAAACAATTCACCTAGATTGTCAGTATGTTTGTCCACTTAAATTTTCACACAAATTTCAATTGTTTCGAGATACGCGATTAGTGTCTTAATTACTTCAACCTATTCGTGTGTCCCACCACTTGAATATACTCCTGTATCCAGATCCCAATATTCAGTCTTACAGGTGAGTATACCACAGATGATATCTGTAAAAGGGTTAAAATGCGAGGGCCGTGAGAGCTTAGGTCGATACTTTCGTATACGCAAAGAGATGACGGCTTCGACTTTTGGCGTGTCCCCTTTAGAGGATCTTTTGTTACAACAGCAGTGATTATCAATTTTATTGTTTAATCATTTTTGCTGAGGGCTTTTGCTATGTTTCAAGCAATTTGCAGAAAGCATTATACGGGGACTAGGTCAGTATTTCCATACAGCAGAAGTCCCGGTATAATACCCCAGATATCACTTAGCATAAAGACCTAGGATCTCAGAATAAGGGACCTTTCAAACAAGATTTCAAGGGTTACCTACATATCCAAGAAGATGTTACCCACAGAGTAAGCAAGTTTGAATTTTTAGGTTTATATCTCGTCACAATCTACTAAATGTATGAAAACCTACTGACACATCCACAGTGAGATTGTTTATCACATTTTTACTTTATCACATTTTTACTTTACAATTCTTTAGCGTGTTGTGATAGTCCACTGATGTACTATCATTTCCTCTTTTAAGCAACAAAAACTCATTTTTCATTTTATCATGTTTTTGGCTTTTTTAGAGATTTCTAATGTTTTTGGATTTTCTTAAAATTTCTTACTCCTCCTAATATTCAAAAATATTTAAAAAAAATGAAAACAAACTATACAGAACATGACAACTGATATGAATCACCTCAAATCTCCATCCGCTTGGCATAAACAATCAGAACTCCCCCTCTCAACAAACTATTTTCCCATTAAGATTTCAAAACACTTAAGTTTGTTTTAATCAGAATGGTTTTTCTGGAAAATAAGTTCGTTTATCAACCACTTGTAGGTTTTGGGGTCATTTCATCACATTGTTTACCAATCTTTTGAATAATAGTTAAATCAAGTTCAATTTAATGACCTTGATTAACCACTTGTAGAATCGATAAACAAACATCTCAAACCTGTTTTTCAACCAATTACCCTCTTATCGGTTGAATTCTCAAGGTGCCGATCCTACTCCACACTTACCATCCTGGGAGTTCCGGCAATTCATACTTCTCAAAACAAATTTACAAACATTTTCAAGAATAATGTCGATTCATGCTCCGCGATTACCAACTTGGGAGCTCCGGCAAGTCAGGTTTCTATTCAACAAAGAATATGTCTGTGACAACTCGAGTTTCCGAGATTCCACTTTCGCATTTATTGCACGTTCACTGTTTGTTTAGTTGCTTATTTACACAATTGGTTTGCTTTGTAACTGTATACGTTGTGATTTGATAAAGTGTATTGTGATTGTTGCATGGTTATGTGTTATTTTACGAATAATTTGACAAATACATGAACTTGGTGATGAAACTGTAAATTATATTGTGATGGGTGTGTTTTATGTAAAAGATGATACTTAGGGGTGAGTAGAGTAGTTAGTGAAATCTTAATAACTCTTAACCCTAACCTCCCTCACAAATCATCTCACAAATCATCATACGTACCTTCAATATTCCTCTACAATCCTCTCCTACAATCATCTTCTTCATCATTCTTGGTGGCACAAGCTCTTCATCACTTTTGATCTCTCTTCATCTAGAATCAATCTAAGGTAAACGTTTAATGATTATTTGTTGTTAATCCTTGATTATGTGATTCATGCAAAACCCTAGTTCTACATATAATGGCTCTGTGTTTATTGATCCTCCTGATTATGGTGAAATGGTTTGTGAATAGTTGCTTAATCAAATGCTTGACAATGAGATGCATGATATGTTAGAATTGTTTGATTGTTAATTTGATTACAACACTGGCAATGTCTGGGATTAGGGTTTTGATCGCAGTCTGCAAATGTAACTGTTCCATTGAAAACTGTGAATTAGTCTTGAATATTCGCATGATTTTTAGTCCGGAGATTGGGTCAGGGTTTTGTGAAGTCACAAAGTCCGAGTTCTGATTGAATGCTTGATCTGAGTTTTGTGAATGAATCATGGTCTGAGTTTTATTTGTAATGCATAAGGTCCGAATTCTTTTGTAAAGGGTTGCATAGTCCGAATTTTTATAAGGGGTTGGTCCGAGTTTTGAGAATGATATATATATAGCCCGACTTTTGGTGATGTAATGTGTGATCCGAACTTAATTGATGAAATAAGGTCCGACTTTTTGAATGAATATAAGGTCCGACTTTTTGAATGAATAAAAGGTCCGACTTTTTGAATGATATAAGGTCCGAACTTTTTGATTGAATATATGAGGTCCGACTTTTGTGGGGGGTGCTTGGTCCGACTTTTGATGCTTTACATAGTCCGAGTTTCATGATGCTTGTATAGTCTGAGTTTTACGCGTGAAGCATGATCCGGGTTTGTTGATGCTATATGGTCCGAATTTCATGTAGGAATAAGTGTCTGAGTTTATTGCAAACACCAGTGTTAGAGCCTACTGTATGTTTCTGTATATTACTGCATGTCACTGTATGTTACTGGATGATACCGTATGTATGAACAATCTATGACATGTCATTCTGTACACAATTATCACACGGAACACAGTTGTTTGGACATCAAGGAATTGTAAACCCTAATTGAACGTAAACACTTACATCCAGTTTATGTGCAATGCACCCTAGGTCGTGTGTAACGGACCTAACCATCAATTAACACTAGAAGCAATAACAAACCGAGCAAATCAAGGTGAGTTCACACTCTTACCAAGGCATGGGATTCCCGGGGTTTGGGAATGGGATTGAAGGAATGAGATTGAATAGATACTTGTACTTACACTGTTACTAGACTATCTACCATCGTCCTCGGGTGCGAAGGATACATACGTAAAACCTACGTATACTTGTACTCATCACTGTCCTCAGGTTGCGAAGGACACTTACGTAAAACCTATGTAAACTTATACTCACTACTGCCTCGGGTTGTGACAGGCACTTACGTAAAACCTACGTAAACCCCCGCGTACCACTGTCCTCGGGTTGGGAAGGACACTTACGTAGAATCTACGTAAACCTTGTACGTACTACAGTTCTCGGGTTAAGAAGAACACTTATGGTTACAAATAGTCTAGTGTATATGCAACTATGGGAAGCCCCCACCAATAGAACATACTATCGGCCCAGTAGAGCCACACGTTACAAAACAAACTTACTATTACGAACTTACTTACTGTGAACTCGCTCAACTAGTTGTTGACTCTCTGTTACATGCCTTGCACGTCGTTAGGTATACATGGAGCTTGCACTGGGAGGCGCGGTCGTTGTGGACAAGGATCGTGAATGCTTTGATTAAACATTATGACATTACATACTTTATTTATGTTGGGCTTTTACTCAGATGCTTCTGCTAAACGTTGAATTTATACTTATGTTTTGAACACCTTTGATATGGATTGGTTTGGTTAAATTACATCTACTTTTACTATTTACATTGTTCTATATGATTGGTGGCTTGATCCTGGCCAGTCACGCCTCCAAGCGGTAATACTCCGCGGGTGGATTTTGGGGGTGTGACAGATTGGTATCAGAGCCATTGGTTATAAAGAACTCGGTTTTAATAAGGGAAGAACGTTTTTATTAAAACCAGACTATAACCAGTACAGTGCTCAACGATCCACAACGACGCCTCGCTCCACGTGCAAGACTCAACATTCTAGGTAATATGGTTTATGTTTATTACCTACATGCTAGAATTGCATAGAACTTTGCTCGTGGTATGCTTAGAATACATTGCCTACTATTCGTTATTGCTTGAGAACACTTGTGTGCTTACTCTCTTCTGTCATCGCACTATTCGCGAACCTCTCTCACTTATGTTACATTTGCTATGAAGATCATGGCCGGACGAATTAACTTGACTCAAGCCCAGTTGACGGCTCTCATCAACGAACAAGTTGCTGCGGCACTTGCAGCTGCACAAGCAGGTAGTATACCCTGCAGTTGTGACTCACACTAGGATCTTTAGATCCTACATTTCCTAAACCAACTCTTGTGTTTAACCTTGTCCTATTCTTACACACTAGGTCAACACGCTCAGCAACCTGTTTGCACTTTCAAGAACTTCATGGACTGTCGTCCTAGCACGTTTAGTTGCACTGAAGGAGCGGTTGGACTCCTCCATTGGTTCGAAAAGCTCGAGTCGGTATTTGAGATGTGTGAATGCCCTGAGGCTCGCAGGGTGAAATACGCCACTGGTACTTTAGAAGGAATTGCGCTAACTTGGTGGAACGCGCAAGTTCAGATTTTAGGGTTGGCAGCTGCTAACGCCACCCCTTGGAATGATTTCAAAGAGCGGATTAAGCGAGAATACTGCACACGTGATGACATCCACAAGTTGGAAGTGGAGCTCTACCATCTGAAAATGACAGGGTCGGAAATCGAAGCTTATACGAAACGGTCAAACGAGCTGGCCATCTTGTGTGGTGGACCCTCCAGTCAAGCGTATTGAGTTGTACCTCAAGGGGTTAGCACCTGAAATTCAGAGCCATGTGACATCGGCTAACCTTAATAACATCCAGGATGTTCAGCGTCTTGCTCCTCGCCTCACGGATCAGGCAGTGGAACAAAACAGGCTACCTAAGCGTGTCAACGCTGCTACTACCGTTACCACTTCTGCTACTCCTGCTACTCCCAGTGACAACAAGAGAAAATGGGAGGGGGATTCCAGCAAGGGATCAGCTTCAGTTCAGTCTCAGGTTCAGCAGCGAAAGACTGACAACTATAAGAGCCCTAGTCAGCAATCTTCGGGCAGTCACAGGCAGGGTGGATATCAAGGGAACCTCCCAAGGTGCAACAACTGTAACAGACACCACAGTGGCCAGTGCAACAAGGGTCGCTGTCAGAGATGCCTCAAGATGGGTCATGAGGCCAAGGATTGTAGGAGCCCACGGCCTGCGACTCAGAATCAGCAGCAGCAGCAAACACCGCAGAATCAGCAACAGGGCAACAAGGGATGTTTTCATTGTGGCGCTGAAGGTCACTTCAAAAGACACTGCCCTCAGTTAAACCGAAACCAGAACAACAACAACAACAACAACAACAACAATAACCAAGGCAACGGAAACAACAACGGTGGGAACAACAACGACAACGAAGCTAGGGGACGTGCATTTGTATTAGAATGATCCCAACGTAGTTATGGGTAAGTTTCTTCTTGACGACTTTTATGTTACTGTATTGTTTGATTCGGGTGCGGATACCAGTTATATGTCTTTGAAAGTTAGCCAAATGTTAAAACGTGCACCAACTCCCTTAAACACCAAACATGTCGTAGAGTTAGCTAACGGTAAAAGTCTAGAGGCCACACACATAGTTCAGGGTTGTAATCTTATCCTCGCTGGTCAGACTTTCTCCATGGACCTCATTGCTATAGTTCTGGGTAGTTTCGACATCGTCATTGGTATGGATTGGTTATCCCAGCAGCAAGCAGAGATCCTATGTAAGGAGAAGATCATTCGTATTCCCCGTTCTGGTAAAGAACCTCTCGAAGTTCAAGGTGACAAGAGTGGTGCTGTGGTTGGCATCATCTCCTTCCTGAAGGCTCAGAAATGTTTACGAAAGGGTCACACTGCCATTTTGGCACTTGTTACTGATGCATCAACGAAAGAGAAAAGAATATAGGATATCCCAATGGTACGCGAATTTCCTCAAGTGTTTACTGAAGATTTACCTGGTCTACCGCCTCATCGCCAGGTCGAATTCCAGATTGAACTAGCTCCTGGAGCAGCACCAATAGCCCACGCACCATATCGATTAGCTCCAACCGAAATGGAAGAACTGTCAAAGCAACTACAAGAGCTCTTGGATAAGGGCTTTATTCGTCCTAGCTCTTCGCCTTGGGGAGCTCCAGTACTCTTTGTGAAAAAGAAGGACGGTACCTTCAGGATGTGCATTGATTATCGCGAACTAAACAAGGTCACCGTGAAGAACCGCTACCCTTTGCCGCGTATTGACGACTTATTCGACCAGTTGCAAGGGTCGAGCTACTACTCCAAGATTGACCTGAGGTCAGGTTACCATCAGCTGAGAGTCCGGGATGAGGACGTCTCTAAGACAGCATTCAGAACACGCTACGGCCACTACGAGTTTCTAGTCATGCCGTTCGGGCTAACGAACGCGCCTGCAGTTTTCATGGATCTTATGAACAGAGTGTGCAAGCCTTATTTAGACAAGTTTGTGATTGTTTTCATCGACGACATCCTGATCTACTCCAAGAGTCAGGAGGAACATGAGCAGATTACGTCTATTGACTTCGTCTTGTATCATGTAATAGAATAGGATAGGATAGGATATCCAGTGCACGAGGTTCGAGTAACGAAAGTTGGTGATTTAGCAAAAGGTCCCGCTTATATGGACATTGTCCATAAAAGCGAAACCACAAGCTAAAGGTTTCGCTCTTATGGTAGGTCCATATAAGCGAAACTATTCACCTATATAAGTGCACTTGTTCATTTCATTTGGCATCGAATCTTCGGACGTGTAACGAAGTACTGCCAAAGTCTGTCCAGGTTGTAAACATTGTTAAATGAAATATAAGTGACGGATATTAGAGTATCAAGCTGTTTACGTGTCTAGTTCTCTGATTCCGCCTTTGAACCGGACTTAAAACTCTTCTGATCGACTCATTCAGGGTCTACAACGATCCTACAAGTGGTATCAGAGCTCAGGAAGAAGAGTTTAGCTTGATATCATTCTCATTCTGACTTCTACACCTTTTTTCATCATTTCAGAGAGATTTATCGGTCAAAATTCGCTCAAATTTTCACAGATCATAGATGATTGGACATAGATAAACCCTTGAAAGTTTCACATTCAAATTCGGACTAAAAGTGACCAAAATTGGACTTCGAACAGGTTTCGCTTTTACGGACAGTGTATAGTTTCGCTTCAAAAGTCATAAGGTTCCGCTTTTGTGTCACCAAAGTCATCAGGGTTTCGCTTCAAAGACACTAGGTTTCGCTCGAAAGACACATAGTTCCGCTTATTTGACAGTTGGTTTCGCTTGTATGTCCAGCTAGTTCCGCTTTTGTGTACTACATCAAGGTTCCGCTTTTAAGAACATAGAGGTTTCGCTTCAAACTACTTGTTAGTTTCGCTCTTGTGAACATTAGCAGTTTCGCTTGAGTGAACATAAGTGGTTCCGCTTTTGTAAACATTGTTGTTTCGCTCATTTGTCCACTGGGGTTTCGCTTATTAGTCCTTTAGGGATTCGCTTATCTAGTCATCACCTGTTTTCGCTCATAAGGCAACTCTAAAGACTGATTTCGCTCGTGTGTCATATTTCGCTCGAAAGTGAACATTTCCATATCAGGATTATTTCGTGTCGATCAAGTGTCAGTCGGTTTCAGTTTGTTTGATATTGATTGTACTGATTGTTTATGTTTGTTTGTTGTGTCCAGGTTTGAAGATTAAAGTGAGAGATTGGAAAACATATGTGATTGTGTTGAAAAATGATGCTAACTTTGATAAACTGTCATTAGATCAATTAATAGAAAAATAGAGGGGCATGATCTGTTGATTCAAAAACAAAACAAGATGTCAAGTTCTAACTATCAACAAAATGTTGGTTTGTACTATCGAAGAGGGTTAATACAAAACAATGAATCTCCAAGGATCAAAACGGGTTTTACGGCAGAAAAGACCAATGATTCACCAAAGAATACATCTTCAAGTTATGATCCGGGATATCATGCATCGTCTGCATCTGGATCGTCAAATTCAAATTCAAACCTTGATTGGAAGAATTCTCCATTGCTGAACAATGAATTTGCTCAACAGCATATGAGCTTTTTAGCTTCCATTCTGGTATCTTATGAAGGTTTAATTGCATGAAAGATTGGAAGTCCTAACATGACAAAAGAGGATTACGATTAGGTGGATCCAGAAGAAATGGAACTGATGGATATTCGTTGGTGCATGGCGAGTGTCATTCGAAGAGCTCAACGATTCATGGAGATCACTGGCAGAAGATGTTTGGAAGGACCTGAAATGAAGATGGGTTTTGACAAGAATAAAGTAACTTGCTTCAAATGTAAAGAAAAAGGTCACTTCAGAAGAGAATGTCCAAACAACAGAGTTGATGAAAGTGTAAATCCGTTTCATGAGGACTATTACAAAAAGGCTATCTATCACAAGAACAACGAACAGTCAACCAGAAAGCAAATTGATGGAGGATCATCCAAAGAAAAGAGAGCTGCTTTGTCATTTTGTGATCATAATGTGGATAGTATAGATGATGATTATGAAAGATCTGTACAATCTATAGTTCAAATTTATGATTGGGAAAAATGTTTGAAAGAGTCAGAAGGACCCAGTTTCATAATCTATGATGATGAAGGTTATGATTGGAGTCAACATGATGAAGAGGTTGTCGAAGTGGAAGCTAAAGCAATGACTGCTGAAGTAACACTTACTCGTGAAGAAAGACATTCACGTATGAGATTGGATAATGTGTATGATGCTTACAAAGAAGCAACACGAGCAGGCAGGTGGAGCAAAGAAAAAGAATGCTATGTTGATCCTCAAGGAAATCCAACGGTTGATCCGAAGACAGTTGACCTTGATGCATTAGTTGCTCCTATACCTACTGTAGGTGTTTGGTGCAAAGGCCTTAGGGAGATTCCAAGGTACAAAGAGCAGGTTGAAGAAGGTATTCGGAAGGTGATATTTGCTAGTCTGGAGAAGAAAAAGAAGAAGACAGTTGAAGAAATTGTGACTGAGAGTGAGAAGATGGTGAATGAAGTGAAGAAGTGTCACACCCCGACCACGTAAAACAACAAAACGTGGCGGAAACGTCGGGGAGTGTTGTAACAGAATCATTGTTTCACAACCATGGAATAAATAGTTTCGTTTTATTGAATTATTGAACTAAATGTTTTGATACAAATTAGATAAATACAACTATTATCCTCCAAGTTTTAAAGTCGCTAAGGCCTTGTCCATTCCTATGTGAGAATACACCAATATCATCATCAAATGCCATCAACTAATGTACCTGAAACACATGTGAAAATAGGTACGTCAGCATAAAAATGCCGGCGAGTACATAGGTTTTGTATGAGTTTCAGATTCATGGCTCGTTTTACATATCGCAATACTTATTTAAAAACCTTGTTTTGAAAAGTATAGTATTGCGACACAAATAACCAACTCAAATCAAATTGGTTATATTTCATAAAAAAAAAAATCTCGTAGCCATGATTCTTAACCCCAAAACATTTGTTTAATTAAATCCAGATTTGTAAATCGTTTATGGAATAAAACTCGAATAGTATAATATATTGTTGGAAAACCTTGTATTACAACTTTGTTTTGTTTACCATTGCCCAAGTGATCTAGATAACGCAACGATATATAATGTATTAAAAGCACTTATATATAGGAAGTACCAGCGGCGTATCCACCATGCTTTTAACACATTATACCCGCCCCGTTACCTAATCACTTCCCTAACCCAACGGTTCAAACAGATTCAAACAGTTCGTGTCAATCAACGGTTACAAACGGTTCACATAGTCAAATAGTCACAAACGGTTCACATAGTCAAATGGTTACAAACGGTTCACATAATCCAACGGATCATCTAGTCAACGGTTACAAACGGTTCATATAATCAATGGTTACTAACGGTTCACATAGTCAAAATGGTTACCAACGGTTCATATGATCAAATGGTTACAACGGTTCAAATGATCATATGGTTACAACGGTTCAAAATGTAAAACAATGTGTCCATATGCTGGATGAGCATATGCGACAAAATGTAGTATATGGAAATCAATGTGCTAGCATGTTACGTGAACATACATAACAAAACACAATGAAATCGTGTACTAATAATGTACTATTGAACATAGTAAGTATATGATATAAAAACATGGGAAACATGAAAGTATCAAGTAGGCACATGTGTTCCACCCCAAAACAGTTTGAAAACAGTAAAAGAGGGGACTATGTACTCACCTGAGGGTGCTTAGAAGTCTTGAACAACAACCAAGCAAAGCTAGAGTGATCAGGGAATCAAACGGCACCCTATATAGGTAACTATGTAAATAACCGGACCTAAATCGGGAGATAGGATAGAATGAGGTTCTATAAATCAAATGAGTAATTGAACTCATATGGTATGATTTAATAGACCCTACATTCTGATTGAAAGGCCTACCTAAGTGCTTTTGACCCGTTTCGACACGTTATGGTAACATAAGCTACTATAAGGCGTCGTTAGCGTAAAACTATGTTCGGATGGTTAACTATGTGCTATGCCAAGTCTTACATGCCCAATTATCCCTAAACATGTTACTAAATCAGATTATATGTCAAAAATAAGTTCACATAGGCAAAATACAGATTTTAGCTTTAAAAGGGCATTTTGGTCATTTCCTATGGGCATACAAGCTAACTAGCAAATGACTAACCAATCCTATGTGATCATAAGGTATAACCTCAGTGGTTATTCTCTATGCACTATGATCACTAACTAAGCTTGGTCGGATCCTAAAGATCGACCAAACGGGTCGGGTTCGAAAGGCTAAGCGGTGGTTTAGACCGCTTACCTCACGACCCTAAACAAGCACAAACTAATAGTGTCGTGTTAGACATGTCAAAACATGTCTAACCTACTGATTTGGTATCAAAACAAAGTGTTTTGATACCCTAAAGTAGTTCCGAGGCAAAATGCGTGCTAAAACGCATTTTGACCGAAACTTTGACTCGACACTACAACTAGATAACGTGGTAATCAGCGGTTATAATCGCGAAGGATTATAACTATCGTGATTACAATCACGTTTCAAAGTTCAATTGAACTTTGACTTGACCAATTGATGGTCAAAACCGAAAGTCAAACTGTTGGCCAAACTGTTTGACTTTCTGCACTATATAAGGAAAAAGCAAGAAAAAGAATGAAAGAAGGCTCACAATAGTCCTTGCTATCTTTTCTACAAAGAAGACAAGTCCCAAATGCTTGAGAGAGAGCTCCAAAGCAGATGTGAAGAGAGGAAATGAGGAATGAGCAAATGAAACAATGAAAGTGTTGGCTATTTATACTTGAGGGAAGTTCATAGGATCACAACAAGTGTTTTGTTTAGCCATTAAGGAATAAATCTCATCCATACAAGTGTTAGGAGCAGGTGCAAAGCCTTGGAGAACACTTAAACTTGCTCAACACACCAAGAATTTACCAAAACAGCCCCTGAATTTGCAAACAGATGCTGAAAACACACTTTCTGCCCAGATGAGGCGCTCGCGTAGCGCGACTGCATAGGCCATAGGGCTCGCGCTACGCTACGGTGTGTCTGATTCAGCAAAGTTTCAAAAAATGGCAGAAATGGTCCCTTCACGTGTTTAAAGCCTTTTTCGATGCGTTTAAACCCCGTTAACCTCATTTCAAGGCTCTAAAATGAAGTTAAAGCATAGGGGACTCAAAACATGCTCAAAAATATCTCGGATGTCGGTTCGTTTGGTCGTACGGTCACGTTGTTCGGTTATTTACGACGAAACTCGAACGGACGCGAAAACGATCCAAATTAAGCGACGAATGGAATTTTTTGCATGGCGATCACTAAAACAAAAATATTTTAGTGTGTACAAAAATTTTGGATGTCCAGATGTGTCCAGAACGTAAGATATGCGCGAAAATGCAAACTTACGCTGTTTATGACACTTTTAGTCCCTGTAAGATCATATAAGCATGTTTTCACACACCGAACCTATCAAAGCTTATTTCTAAGCCATATTTAGGTTATATATGGTATGTTTAACTTATGATCAAGTTCCGGACTGTTCGACACCATACGAATCGGTATAGTTTCGCAGTTTGACACAAATAGTCCCTGCGATCGAATAAACTTGATTTCGGCATACCAAACCATCCAAAACTTATTTCTAAGTTATGTAAAGGTTATTTAAGGTATGTTAAGCCTATGTCACTATTCCGGAGTGTTTGTTGCATTAAACTGGTTATATTTACGCATCAGATCGTGTATAACCTTCCAGAAAGCGACTTAAAGCCCGAAATCGAACAAGAATTGATATGTGCAAATGATACACATATTTTCACAATTCCCAAGTATGAAATACAAAATTTCATTGGTTTGGCATTTGTTTGACGGTCACAGTGACACAGGTGTCACAGTCTCCCCTACTTTTGGAAATTTCGTCCCGAAATTTATTCGTAGGAGTCTGTCTGTGACTTTGTGTCAAATAACCACTAGAGATATGCAAAGCATAATCCTATCATTTCCTTAACGGACATTCTTCAGAAACGAAAATGAATAGACGGAGTCATTTTCAACAGATGTTTCCTCAGAAATGGAAATGAAAAGGATAATCAGACGGATATTCATTTCCTTCACTGGATATTCTTCAGAAGCGAAAATGAATGGATGATCCATTTTCAACAGATGCTTCCTCAGATTCAGAAATGAAAAGGATATTCAAACGGATATTCATTTCCTTCAACGGATATTCTTCAGAAGCGAAAATGAATGGATGATCCATTTTCCTCAACGGATTCTTCATCAGAATAGAAATGAAAAGGATATTCAAACGGATATTCATTTCCTTCAACGGATATTCTTCAGAAGCGAAAATGAATGGATGATCCATTTTCCTCAACGGATTCTTCATCAGAACGGAAATGAAGGATTAAACAAACGAATATTCATTTCCATCAACGGATATTCTTCAGAAGCGAAAATGAATGGATGATCCATTTTCCTCAACGGATTCTTCATCAGAACGGAAATGAAGGATTAAACAAACGAATATTCATTTCCATCAACGGATATTCTTCAGAAGCGAAAATGAATGGATGATCCATTTTCCTCAACGGATTCTTCATCAGAACAGAAATGAAAAGGATATTCAAACGGATATTCATTTCCTTCAACGGATATTCTTCAGAAGCGAAAATGAATGGATGATCCATTTTCCTCAACGGATTCTTCATCAGAACGGAAATGAAGGATTAAACAAACGGATATTCATTTCCATCAACGGATATTCTTCAGAAGCGAAAATGAATGGATGATCCATTTTCTTCAACGGATGCTTCATCAGAACGGAAATGAAGGATTAAACAAACGGATATTCATTTTCATCAACGGATATTCTTTCAGAAGTGAAAAATGAGTAGCTAGTTCATTTTTCTTCAACGGGTGCTTCATCAGAATTGAAAATGAACAGGGTTCACTCTAGACGCATGACAAAACTCGCTGTGGTTTCTGTGCACTAAATTCCATAATTATGTAGGCCTCCATAATTACGTAATTCCTTGCACAGTCTGCACAGTTCATTTCATAATGTGTAGGGGAAGAAAAATCAAACTTGTGATGAGTGTGGCTAGACTACCATAGGGTCCTTTTAATTAGATCAACAAAAGATCTCTTTAATTAGACCACTCAAGGAGTCTTTTCAGCTATATCATCACATGATATTCCTAACCAGAATTTTGGATCAATCTGTTTAACTAGACCACTCAAGGGGTCTAATTATGGAATAGTACTTCATAACCCAAGGGACTCAACTCTAACGTAGAAGTCCATTAAGGATTTAAGATAGTACCTTTGGATATCCTACTATGAATCCCTTATACGAAGATATGGAAGATTCTACGAGGATTTGGATAACAAAATTGGATCACAAAAACATAAAAGGGAGAACATAAGCATATAATCACATAATTGTTTAATTTGGCCTTTAAATTGTTATCTTTGAACGCGGATACTTAAAGCATACCAGGAATCCAATCCGTGGATTTCATTTGGCACTTTAATCATTTTCAAGAATCTATCTATAAAGATAGGAAAATCTTAATAGGAATTCGGCTTTGTCCTTATTGAATTGTGATGTACGTATTGAATCATACAAAGAATTCAATTAAGGGCTCCGATGAACGATACCCATCCACAAGGATCTAATTATGAGGATAGAAAGATCCTACATGGATTTTGGAATTTGTGTAACGAGAGGTGTTCCGACACCTTGCACTAGGCGTGCTTACGTCGATACACAAGGTAGAAAGTTCATGAGGTTGAGGCACTAGATATGCCAAGGCGACATATGAAGCAGAATTTGAAGGTTGAGTAGCAGCAGGATTGGTAACAACTTTGCTTTGGATCGCAAAGCGGCAGATGTTAACCAAATGTCCCCATCGTCCACCGTGGGTACATTTGAAACAGGGTATTTGATTTGGGTGATGACGGTGGCATTGATTGCACCAAGGAGCAGTTCCCTTATACGGCTTCATCCCTGAGGCGAGTCATGGTGATAGCTAAAACAACGGTCCTCTGGAGTACGACGCCTACTTACTGGGTAGTTGCAGCACCTGGTTCGGACATTTGGGTGTTGTTGCGATGAAGAGGCATCTTGAAGACAATGGAAGGCATAGGAGGAAACAAGCAAAAGATAGCCAAAAGAGAATGACAACACATGAAGATTGTGACCATTTGTTTGTTACCAAAGGCAAACAAATGAGACAGTGACTAATCAAAGTAAGCGGGTCAATATAATGTATCGCGAAGACATGCTCGCCTATAAGTGGACACTCACCCCAAGAGTTCCCAGGTAAGAGTGACTGGTCCGATACTGCGGATTTGTACGAACACTCTAGCCTTAGACAGAAGACCCAGGGTACAGGCATCCACTCTTCCAGTTTGCACGTGTTCACATTATTTAGACCCAAACTTTGACGAGTTTGAAAACTCAAGAGGCACTAAGCCAAATATGAGTCAAACTGGAAGGGTTCAAAACCTTATAATAAATCATCCTAGAACAGATGATTAGTTTTCAAGGCAGATCAATTTATGTTCTTATTGTGGTTGTCACTTAAGGATAAGTGACGGTATTGTTTTATGACTAAACGCAAGTAAACTCGCGTTAGGGTCCTAGGAAGGTTATAGTCTAGGTCAAAGCATTACTAATAACCTAATTCCCTATAACCATTGGCTCTGATACCAACTTTTCTGTCACACCCCGACCACGTAAAACAACAAAACGTGGCGGAAACGTCGGGGAGTGTTGTAACAGAATCATTGTTTCACAACCATGGAATAAATAGTTTCGTTTTATTGAATTATTGAACTAAATGTTTTGATACAAATTAGATAAATACAACTATTATCCTCCAAGTTTTAAAGTCGCTAAGGCCTTGTCCATTCCTATGTGAGAATACACCAATATCATCATCAAATGCCATCAACTAATGTACCTGAAACACATGTGAAAATAGGTACGTCAGCATAAAAATGCCGGCGAGTACATAGGTTTTGTATGAGTTTCAGATTCATGGCTCGTTTTACATATCGCAATACTTATTTAAAAACCTTGTTTTGAAAAGTATAGTATTGCGACACAAATAACCAACTCAAATCAAATTGGTTATATTTCATAAAAAAAAATCTCGTAGCCATGATTCTTAACCCCAAAACATTTGTTTAATTAAATCCAGATTTGTAAATCGTTTATGGAATAAAACTCGAATAGTATAATATATTGTTGGAAAACCTTGTATTACAACTTTGTTTTGTTTACCATTGCCCAAGTGATCTAGATAACGCAACGATATATAATGTATTAAAAGCACTTATATATAGGAAGTACCAGCGGCGTATCCACCATGCTTTTAACACATTATACCCGCCCCGTTACCTAATCACTTCCCTAACCCAACGGTTCAAACAGATTCAAACAGTTCGTGTCAATCAACGGTTACAAACGGTTCACATAGTCAAATAGTCACAAACGGTTCACATAGTCAAATGGTTACAAACGGTTCACATAATCCAACGGATCATCTAGTCAACGGTTACAAACGGTTCACATAATCAATGGTTACTAACGGTTCACATAGTCAAAATGGTTACCAACGGTTCATATGATCAAATGGTTACAACGGTTCAAATGATCATATGGTTACAACGGTTCAAAATGTAAAACAATGTGTCCATATGCTGGATGAGCATATGCGACAAAATGTAGTATATGGAAATCAATGTGCTAGCATGTTACGTGAACATACATAGCAAAACACAATGAAATCGTGTACTAATAATGTACTATTGAACATAGTAAGTATATGATATAAAAACATGGGAAACATGAAAGTATCAAGTAGGCACATGTGTTCCACCCCAAAACAGTTTGAAAACAGTAAAAGAGGGGACTATGTACTCACCTGAGGGTGCTTAGAAGTCTTGAACAACAACCAAGCAAAGCTAGAGTGATCAGGGAATCAAACGGCACCCTATATAGGTAACTATGTAAATAACCGGACCTAAATCGGGAGATAGGATAGAATGAGGTTCTACAAAACAAATGAGTAATTGAACTCATATGGTATGATTTAATAGACCCTACATTCTGATTGAAAGGCCTACCTAAGTGCTTTTGACCCGTTTCGACACGTTATGGTAACATAAGCTACTATAAGGCGTCGTTAGCGTAAAACTATGTTCGGATGGTTAACTATGTGCTATGCCAAGTCTTACATGCCCAATTATCCCTAAACATGTTACTAAATCAGATTATATGTCAAAAATAAGTTCACATAGGCAAAATACGGATTTTAGCTTTAAAAGGGCATTTTGGTCATTTCCTATGGGCATACAAGCTAACTAGCAAATGACTAACCAATCCTATGTGATCATAAGGTATAACCTCAGTGGTTATTCCCTATGCACTATGATCACTAACTAAGCTTGGTCGGATCCTAAAGATCGACCAAACGGGTCGGGTTCGAAAGGCTAAGCGGTGGTTTAGACCGCTTACCTCACGACCCTAAACAAGCACAAACTAATAGTGTCGTGTTAGACATGTCAAAACATGTCTAACCTACTGATTTGGTATCAAAACAAAGTGTTTTGATACCCTAAAGTAGTTCCGAGGCAAAATGCGTGCTAAAACGCATTTTGACCGAAACTTTGACTCGACACTACAACTAGATAACGTGGTAATCAGCGGTTATAATCGCGAAGGATTATAACTATCGTGATTACAATCACGTTTCAAAGTTCAATTGAACTTTGACTTGACCAATTGATGGTCAAAACCGAAAGTCAAACTGTTGGCCAAACTGTTTGACTTTCTGCACTATATAAGGAAAAAAGCAAGAAAAAGAATGAAAGAAGGCTCACAATAGTCCTTGCTATCTTTTCTACAAAGAAGACAAGTCCCAAATGCTTGAGAGAGAGCTCCAAAGCAGATGTGAAGAGAGGAAATGAGGAATGAGCAAATGAAACAATGAAAGTGTTGGCTATTTATACTTGAGGGAAGTTCATAGGATCACAACAAGTGTTTTGTTTAGCCATTAAGGAATAAATCTCATCCATACAAGTGTTAGGAGCAGGTGCAAAGCCTTGGAGAACACTTAAACTTGCTCAACACACCAAGAATTTACCAAAACAGCCCCTGAATTTGCAAACAGATGCTGAAAACACACTTTCTGCCCAGATGAGGCGCTCGCGTAGCGCGACTGCATAGGCCATAGGGCTCGCGCTACGCTACGGTGTGTCTGATTCAGCAAAGTTTCAAAAAATGGCAGAAATGGTCCCTTCACGTGTTTAAAGCCTTTTTCGATGCGTTTAAACCCCGTTAACCTCATTTCAAGGCTCTAAAATGAAGTTAAAGCATAGGGGACTCAAAACATGCTCAAAAATATCTCGGATGTCGGTTCGTTTGGTCGTACGGTCACGTTGTTCGGTTATTTACGACGAAACTCGAACGGACGCGAAAACGATCCAAATTAAGCGACGAATGGAATTTTTTGCATGGCGATCACTAAAACAAAAATATTTTAGTGTGTACAAAAATTTTGGATGTCCAGATGTGTCCAGAACGTAAGATATGCGCGAAAATGCAAACTTACGCTGTTTATGACACTTTTAGTCCCTGTAAGATCATATAAGCATGTTTTCACACACCGAACCTATCAAAGCTTATTTCTAAGCCATATTTAGGTTATATATGGTATGTTTAACTTATGATCAAGTTCCGGACTGTTCGACACCATACGAATCGGTATAGTTTCGCAGTTTGACACAAATAGTCCCTGCGATCGAATAAACTTGATTTCGGCATACCAAACCATCCAAAACTTATTTCTAAGTTATGTAAAGGTTATTTAAGGTATGTTAAGCCTATGTCACTATTCCGGAGTGTTTGTTGCATTAAACTGGTTATATTTACGCATCAGATCGTGTATAACCTTCCAGAAAGCGACTTAAAGCCCGAAATCGAACAAGAATTGATATGTGCAAATGATACACATATTTTCACAATTCCCAAGTATGAAATACAAAATTTCATTGGTTTGGCATTTGTTTGACGGTCACAGTGACACAGGTGTCACAAGAAGGTTGAAGAAAAAGCCGAGGAAGTTGTTGAAGAGAAAACACAAGTGACTGAGGAAGATCGGATTCAGAAAGCAGAAGAAACCAAAGTGCCAGTCACTGAGGTAATTACTCAAATTGATACTTCTGATAAAATTGATAATGAAGCTGAACAACAATGTAAGAAATGCATGGAAACGTGCAGTGCTTGTATTGAGAAAGATGAAAAACTCAATAACAGAGACATTGAATTTACTAAAATAGATAAAATTTTCAAAGAAAAATGTCATGAGATGATTGAAAATGAAAAGTTTTTGAAACAAGAAAATGAAAAATTGAAACAAAAATGTGATGATCTTGAAACAGAAAACAAGGTATTAAAAGAAAAGTGTTCAGCTGTTTGCAATGAATGTGTACCAGAAGACATCAAAATTCAAGAGTTGCAAAAAGAATATGATGTAATGAAATTGTCATATGATACTGTAAAAGAAGCATATGAAACTTTAAAAAGTAAAGTCAAAAGTCTAGATGATAGATTGTGTGCTTGTCAAAGAAACACTAAATTTCTTGAAGCTAGATTTGAAGATAAACAAAGAGTGTTAAACCAACATATTGATGATGTTGCTAAACTTAAACAAGAATTGGCAGACAAAGAAAAGTTGGTCAATAAATTGCAAAGCTATCATTCATCTTCATATATTCTGGAACGTATTTTCAACATCACACCCGATGAGAAAGAGTTTGAAAAGAACAAAAAGGGAATAGGGTCTGAATACCATCAAGTTCCACCACCGTTGGAGAATAATTATACATTCTATGATGGCGAAAAAGTGGAAAAAGTAATCAACATGGTTGATCAGTTACCCGATAACATCGATGTGACTTACACCAAATCTGATGATATCAGTGATTCAGAGGTGGTAGGTAAGGTTGTTGAAAGTGTTTTCAAAGAAGAGTCGGTTGATACAGGTAAACCTGAATCACAAGATGAAAATGAAGGAAATTTTCATGATGGATATCTGAAAAACACAAAATCCGAGAAAATTTTGAATGTTGATTCAAAGGGATTGGTTTATACCATGATTGGATCAGACAAATTATTCTTAGATGTTGTATTCCCGATTCAGAATGTGATTTCAGAAAAGGTTGACAAAGTTTTCAAAATGGTTGAGATTGAGAAGTCTGAAATTTCAAAGTTTGTTGGTAAGAGTCGTAAAGGTTCGTATAACAAACCTGGTTTCAAAAAGAAAACATGAAGGTTGGTTTGGGTTATAAGAAGAAACAGAATCGAAAGAAAAATGAAGTGCCAAATTATCAAGCTAAATTGAGTTTTGTTCAAGGAAACAGTTTAGCTGAAGAAAAAGAACTCAAAATGAGACAGTCTAATGCTGAGTTTGAGGCATAAAAGAAAAAGCAACAACCACAGGTCAAAGATGTGTCCATGAGAACATGTTTCAAATGTGATCAAAAAGGACATCTTGTACGCAAGTGTCCAAATCTAAAACCTGTGGTTGTTGATCAAAAGAAGAATGATGCTGAGAAACAAAAATCTGAGAATGTGAGGCAAAGGTCGACCAAATTTGATTCGAAACAAACTTGGAGGTATAACACAAACAAGTTTGCTTCCAATCAAAATTGGAAATCAAATCCTAACAGGTTCAATTCAAGACAGACCTGGAATTCTCACACACCCAGATTCAGAACAACACAAAGTTGGAAAACATCAGTTGATATGACAAAACCCCAAGAGTTTTGGAAACCAAAAAATGTTGTTCAAAACCAAAGTGTTCAAAAAGATTCACATTTTTACAAACGTGGTACACCGAAAGGTCAAACATGGAGTGTTAAGAAACATGTTGATTCGGTAAAAGATGAGAAAGTTAAAGTTAAAATTGAGAAAGTTTTTGTGAAAAATGATAAAGAATTTCCAGCATTGAATGAAAATTATTGTGTTGAAATGCCTAAGGTCCAACAGACCTGGGCTAAATTGTTCAAGTCATTCAATTAGTTCAATGTGCAGGTGCTCAAGAATTCTGAAGATTGTAAGTTTGAAGATTGGAGCAGCCTGGCACACCAAGAGGAGGAGAAGGCTGCTGGGCCCTGTGTTGGTTGAAACAGGGAGATTATTAGTGTGTCTGTATATAAATAAACAATATTTCCAAAAACTCTAAAAATTAGAAAAAAAATGAAAAAAAAAATATGTGTTGATTGAATACGCCGAAACCCTCACGGCTGAACAAACATGATTACATTCATCATATTGAAAAACGGTTTTCAAACTGTCAAAAATCAATGTGTTGTAAATCATGGGGGTAATTACTGCTTTTAATAAATTTCAGTGCATAGTTAGCTGAAAATGGATGGCGAGACAAAGCTATCAGCATCGTGTTGTCAAATTTCTTTTAATGATTTTGCATTTTAGGGGGAGAAAAATTGTCAGAAAATACAAAAACATTAGAAAATTTGAAAAATACAAAAACATGATAAAAATTCAAAAATTGAATTTTTGCGTAAAAAGAGGAAATGATAGTACATCAGTAGACAGCTACAGTATGCTAAAGAATTGTAATGATTAATTAGCGTTAAACAGTCTCACTGATGATATTTCGATAGGTTTTTATACATTTAGTAAACTTTTCGGGATATAAACCTAAATTCAAACACTTACTTATTTTGTGGGGAATGCTACTTGGATATATAGGTAACCCCTGAAATCTCGTTTGAAAGGTCTCGTATTCTGATATATTAGGTTTTTATACTCAATGATGTCTGGGGTATTATTCCGGGACTTCTGCTGAATGGAAATTCTGACCTAGTCCGTGGATAATATTTTTTTCAAATGCTTGAAACATAGCATAAGCCCTCAGCTGATTAGACACTAAATTGATAATCATTGTTGTTGTAGCTAAAAGATCCTCTAAAGGGGACATACCGTAAAGTCGAAACTGATATCCCTCTGCGCATACGGAAGTATCGACCTGAGATCCCTCAGTTCTCGCATTCCCTAATTTATGTACAGATATCATTGTAGTATAATCACCTGTAAGACTGAATATTGAGATTCTGGATACGGGAGTATATTCAAGAAGTGGGACACATGAATAAGTTTAAGGTCTTAAAACATCTAAATCATATCCTGAATCAGTTGAAATTTGTATGAAAATTTAAGATGGATCAGTATATCGACAATCGAGGTGAATTGTTTAAATTCTTAATGTGTAATTAAGCTCAACGGTACTCGTAACTTGTCAAAAACTGATATGATCCTCTGTCGCATACTCAAACAAAAATATTATCTGTAAATATGTTTGTACATATTTCTTACTGCTTTATATTTTCAGAAAATACAAAAAGATTTTGATTTCTGCTTTAATTTCGACAACCGATATCTGAAATGCTGAGTTTCAAAATCTAAGTAAGCTGATTGTATTTCTGAAAATAAAACAAGTTCATTAATTTGATACTTGAATTAAAATCAAAAATTTCAAAAACAATTTGTGATATCTCCAAGGTCATTGACTTGAACTTGGATGATAAACTGTGAGGGAGTTGGATTCTTTAATGCTGCCATATCTATAATGTATGATTGATAGGGGGAGTGGATTAGAGAATTTGATTAATGGTTTTTAAAATGTTGTTACTTATATAGTGTTTGAGTGATTGCAGGATAAGAAAGACACCAGATTACAATCCCGGAAGCAGAGTCTAAGGGGGAGTCTGAAGACAAGCTGGAAGTAAAGAAGAGCTTGTAGCTGGAAAGCTAGGTGTCGATCCCTAAAAAGCACGGAAGCTTGATGAGAGGGGGAGCCAGCTGATGATGAAGCTTTTGATGATAGAGCCAGTGATGATATCCTGGTGAAAGAGTCAAAGTTAGAAGCTGATCAAAGAGAAAGAGTAATGGATACTTACATTGTTACAATCTGATTGAGATGGCAAAATGATCAAGACCGAAGAGGTGGCATAACAAAGAATAGTCACTGAAGACTTCGTCAATATCCGAGGGGGAGTCTGTTAGTGCATTACGTCTATTGACTTCGTCTTGTATCATGTAATAGAATAGGATAGGATAGGATATCCAGTACACGAGGTTCGAGTAACGAAAGTTGGTGATTTAGCAAAAGGTTCCGCTTATATGGACATTGTCCATAAAAGCGAAACCACAAGCTAAAGGTTTCGCTCTTATGGTAGGTCCATATAAGCGAAACTATTCACCTATATAAGTGCACTTGTTCATTTCATTTGGCATCGAATCTTCAGACGTGTAACGAAGTACTGCCAAAGTCTGTCCAGGTTGTAAACATTGTTAAATGAAATATAAGTGACAGATATTAGAGTATCAAGCTGTTTACGTGTCTAGTTCTCTGATTCCGCCTTTGAACCGGACTTAAAACTCTTCTGATCGACTCACTCAGGGTCTACAACGATCCTACAGCATCTACGGCTTATCTTGGAACTTCTTCGAAGGGAACAACTGTACGCCAAGTTTTCAAAATGCGACTTCTGGCTTCGTGAAGTCCACTTTCTAGGCCATGTGGTAAACAAGGATGGGATTCATGTTGATCCATCCAAGGTAGATTCGATCAAAAATTGGCCTGCACCACGTACACCAACGGAAATACGCCAATTCTTGGGTTTGGCGGGTTATTACAGACGGTTCATCAAAGACTTCTCAAAGATCGCACAGCCGCTTACATTGCTAACACAGAAAGGTGTTACCTATCGTTGGGGTAATACACAAGAAACGGCTTTTCAATACCTAAAGGATAGGCTCTGCAGTGCACCTATTCTCTCATTGCCGGAGGGCACAGACGATTTTGTGGTCTATTGCGACGCGTCGATTCAGGGTCTTGGTTGTGTATTGATGCAAAGGGATAAAGTCATTTCCTACGCTTCGCGGCAACTTAAAGTTCATTAGCGGAACTACACTACACATGATTTAGAACTTGGAGTTGTTGTTTTCGCGCTTAAGATATGGCGACACTACCTGTATGGTACCAAGTGCACTATCTACACCGATCACATGAGTCTCGAGCATATTTTCAAGCAGAAGGAATTGAACATGCGGCAAAGTCGATGGGTCGAGCTACTTAATGATTACGAATGCGCTATCAAGTACCATCCAGGCAAAGCCAATGTTGTGGCTGACGCTCTCAGTCGAAATGATACTGTACCTAGACGCGTGCGAGCATTACAGCTTACTATTCAGTCTAGTCTTCCTGCACAGATACGAGATGCTCAGGTGGAAGCATTGAAACCAGAAAACGTGAGGGCTGAAGCCTTACGCGGCTCAAGGCAACAATTAGAACAAAGGGAAGACGGCGCCTACTATGTAACGGGGCGTATTTGGGTCCCACTATATGGCGGTTTATGAGAACTTGTGATGGATGAAGCACATAAGTCTCGCTACTCGGTACATCTAGGTTCGGATAAAATGTACTACGATCTTAGAACTACGTACTGGTGGCCTAGCATGAAGGCCCACATAGCAACTTACGTCGGCAAGTGTTTGACCTGCGCGAGGGTCAAGACGGAATACCAGAAACCATCGGGCCTACTTCAGCAACCAAAGATACCACAATGGAAATGGGAGGAAATTTCCATGGATTTTGTTACTGGCCTGCCTATATCCCCGCGTGGGAACAATACCATTTGGATGATCGTGGATCGACTCACAAAGTCTGCACACTTCTTGGCTATCAAGGAAACTGACAAGTTCTCTACATTAGCAGACATTTACTTGAAAGAAGTTGTTTCGAGGCATGGAGTGCCAACTTCTATTATCTCTGATCGTGATGCACGATTTACTTCAGAACTATGGCAAGCAATGCACAAATATTTTGGCTCTCGATTAGACATGAGCACAGCTTACCACCCTCAGACAGATGGGCAGTCTGAGCGTACTATCCAGACTCTAGAAGACATGCTTCGGGTGTGTGTTATCGATTTCGGCAACAGCTGGGAAAAACATCTCTCGTTAGTGGAGTTTTCGTACAATAACAGTTATCACACCAGCATTCAGGCCGCTCCATTCGAGGCATTGTACAGACGTAAATGTCGGTCACCTCTCTATTGGGCAGAGGTGGGGGATAGCCAAATCACAGGTCCAGAAATGGTGGTTGATGCTACTGAACGGATTGCATAGATACGACAACGCATGGCGGCAGCTCGTGACCGTCAGAAAAGCTACGCTGATAAGCGCAGGAAGCCACTTGAGTTTCAAGTTGGGGATCGAGTGCTACTCAAAGTCTCACCCTGGAAGGGTGTGGTTCGTTTTGGTAAACGAGGCAAGCTCAATCCGCGGTATGTTGGACCGTTCGAAATCACTGAAAGAATAGGCAAAGTAGCCTACAGACTAAACCTACCAGCTGAACTCGGTGCAGTTCACAACGTTTTCCACGTGCCGAATCTGAAGAAGTGTCTGTCAGATGAGACCCTCATAGTTCCTTTGAAGGAACTCACTATCGACGAACAGTTGCATTTCGTCGAGGAACCTGTTGAAATCACGGACCGGGATGTTAAGGTCCTTAAGAACACTAGAATACCTCTTGTACGAGTTCGTTGGAACTCCCGTCGTGGCCCAGAGTATACCTGGGAACGAGAAGATCAAATGGAACTCAAGTATCCCCAGTTATTCGGAAACCATGCAACCACTACTGAGGCTGAAGCTACTACAGAATTTCGGGACGAAATTCCAAATCAACGGGGGGATGATGTGACACCCCAGGGAAACCAATAAACGATACAACTTAACTAGCTTCCTCAGTAACCGCATGCTAAATTTCGGGACGAAATTTCTTTCAAGTTGGGGATAATGTGACAACTCGAGTTTCTGAGATTCCACTTTCGCATTTATTGCACGTTCACTGTTTGTTTAGTTGCTTATTTACACAATTGGTTTGCTTTGTAACTGTATACGTTGTGATTTGATAAAGTGTATTGTGATTGTTGCATGGTTATGTATTATTTTACGAATAATTTGACAAATGCATGAACTTGGTGATGAAACTGTAAATTATATTGTGATGGGTGTGTTTTATGTAAAAGATGATACTTAGGGGTGAGTAGAGTAGTTAGTGAAATCTTAATAACTCTTAACCCTAACCTCCCTCACAAATCATCTCACAAATCATCATACGTACCTTCAATATTCCTCTACAATCCTTTCCTACAATCATCTTCTTCATCCTTCTTGGTGGCACAAGCTCTTCATCACTTTTGATCTCTCTTCATCTAGAATCAATCTAAGGTAAACGTTTAATGATTATTTGTTGTTAATCCTTGATTATGTGATTCATGCAAAACCCTAGTTCTACATATAATGGCTCTGTGTTTATTGATCCTCCTGATTATGGTGAAATGGTTTGTGAATAGTTGCTTAATCAAATGCTTGACAATGAGATGCATGATATGTTAGAATTGTTTGATTGTTAATTTGATTACAACACTGGCAATGTCTGGGATTAGGGTTTTGATCGCAGTCTGCAAATGTAACTATTCCATTGAAAACTGTGAATTAGTCTTGAATATTCGCATGATTTTTAGTCCGGAGATTGGGTCAGGGTTTTGTGAAGTCACAAAGTCCGAGTTCTGATTGAATGCTTGATCTGAGTTTTGTGAATGAATCATGGTCTGAGTTTTATTTGTAATGCATAAGGTCCGAATTCTTTTGTAAAGGGTTGCATAGTCCGAATTTTTATAAGGGGTTGGTCCGAGTTTTGAGAATGATATATATATAGCCCGACTTT
Organism: Helianthus annuus; assembly: GCF_002127325.2. Lineage (NCBI taxonomy): Eukaryota > Viridiplantae > Streptophyta > Magnoliopsida > Asterales > Asteraceae > Helianthus > Helianthus annuus. Next base: position 162,928,412 of record NC_035447.2, on the reverse strand, counting down.
TGGTGATGTAATGTGTGATCCGAACTTAATTGATGAAATAAGGTCCGACTTTTTGAATGAATATAAGGTCCGACTTTTTGAATGAATAAAAGGTCCGACTTTTTGAATGATATAAGGTCCGAAATTTTTGATTGAATATATGAGGTCCGACTTTTGTGGGGGTTGCTTGGTCCGACTTTTGATGCTTTACATAGTCCGAGTTTCATGATGCTTGTATAGTCCGAGTTTTATGTGTGAAGCATGATCCGGGTTTGTTGATGCTATATGGTCCGAATTTCATGTATGAATAAGTGTCTGAGTTTATTGCAAACACCAGTGTTAGAGCCTACTGTATGTTTCTGTATATTACTGCATGTCACTGTATGTTACTGGATGATACCGTATGTATGAATAATCTATGACATGTCATTCTGTACACAATTATCACACGGAACACAGTTGTTTGGACATCAAGGAATTGTAAACCCTAATTGAACGTAAACACTTACATCGAGTTTATGTGCAATGCACCCTAGGTCGTGTGTAACGGACCTAACCATCAATTAACACTAGAAGCAATAACAAACCGAGCAAATCAAGGTGAGTTCACACTCTTACCAAGGCATGGGATTCCCGAGGTTTGGGAATGGGATTGAAGGAATGAGATTGAATAGATACTTGTACTTACAATGTTACTAGACTATCTACCATCGTCCTCGAGTGCGAAGGATACATACGTAAAACCTACGTATACTTGTACTCATCACTGTCCTCAGGTTGCGAAGGACACTTGCGTAAAACCTACGTAAACTTATACTCACTACTGCCTCCGGTTGTGACAAGCACTTACGTAAAACCTACGTAAACCCCCGCGTACCACTGTCCTCGGGTTGGGAAGGACACTTACGTAAAACCTACGTAAACCTTGTACGTACTACTGTTCTCGGGTTAAGAAGAACACTTATGGTTACAAATAGTCTAGTGTATATGCAACTATGGGAAGCCCCCACCAATAGAACATACTATCGGCCCAGTAGAGCCACACGTTACGAAACAAACTTACTATTACGAACTTACTTACTGTGAACTCGCTCAACTAGTTGTTGACTCTCTGTTACATGCCTTGCAGGTCGTTAGGTATACATGGAGCTTGCACTGGGAGGCGCGGTCGTTGTGGACAAGGATCGTGAATGCTTTGATTAAACATTATGACATTACATACTTTATTTATGTTGGGCTTTTACTCAGATGCTTCCGCTAAACATTGAATTTATACTTATGTTTTGAGCACATTTCATATGGATTGGTTTGGTTAAATTACATCTACTTTTACTATTTACATTGTTCTATATGATTGGTGGCTTGATCCTGGTCAGTCACGCCTCCAAGCGGTAATACTCCGCGGGTGGATTTTGGGGGTGTGACAATGTCCACCCAAGCCTGACCAGCCTTGGGTGTAACTTTTCCAGTCACCTTTGGAGTTATATCTTTCCTTTTAGCTTGGTAAAACTCTTTTACCCCTTTAGCCTTCCCCTGCATCATTTCACCAAAAATGTTTTTCACAACAGGGTTAAAGGCTTTTTCAACATCTAATTCTTTCTTTTTAGGAAAGAATTGATTTGAAATTTCAACTTTTTCGATTTTAGATTTGAAATTTTTAGCACTCAGTGGTGGAAAATTCACATCATCCACTGGCGGAACTTTCTTTTCATCTTTTACAACATGTGGTTCCTCTGTCTTTGTGGAGACAGATTCATCACCAGAACTGTTTCCTGAACCGTTAACAACCCATTTTTGATTTTTCAAATTATTTTTTCTTTTTACGACATTCTTTGAACATTCTCCCATTTCAAAGGTTGAATTTTCAAAGCCTGTAAATTTTCGAGTTGAAAGTTCAGTTTTCTCAACAACTTTCTCTTTCAGTTTAGCAGAGACTTCCTGTTTTGGTTTGAATGTTTTCAGACAATTTCTTGGCAACATGACCAGCAATCTTGCACTGAAAACACGTTCTCGTCTCTATCTTTTTCTGAACACCATTCTTCTTCAGCTCTTCTTGCTTCTTTGCAAGGAATTCCTGATTCGTCTGCTTTCTGAATGCTTGTTCTTTCTCAGCCTCTGTTGTTTTTCTTGAAACAAACACAGTTTTTGGTTTATAAACTTTTTCATTTTTATAATTTTTCGGTTGATTAAATCCAAGACCTTTCTTTTTGAAATTACGATTATGGTTTGGTTTCTTTTGGAAACTATAACCACAATTGTAACCCATTTTCTTGTTAATTCTTTGTTGTTCTCTTGAAGTGTATTGTTTAGGTTTTCCAGAAAGATTTAAATCTTTTATTTCAGAAATATTAATTTCTGTGATTTTGAAAACCTTGTTAATCATTTCAAGTTTAACACTTCTTATTGGAAAAATCTCATCAGAATATAATTTGTCAGAATCTTTCAACGTATATGCTACTCTGAATGGTTCATCATTCAAATTAGATTTTGATAGTAAAAACTCTTTATCATAAACCCGTTTGTCCTTTTTGATTGTCGGATTTGACGCGTCAGACTCAGACTTTGACTCGGGTTTGGACTTCATGTTTGACTCCTCACAGTCATCTTTATCTAACACCTGATCGACCACACTTTTTATCAACTTTGACTCATGATCAGTGTCGGATGATGTGTACGTGACATCAATATTTTCTGGTAAGTTATCTGATGGCCCAGACTCCCATTGTAAGTTAATTGCCTTTTTGACTCTTTCTGAATTTGGATTTCGAGACGAATATCCATTTTCGACCGTGGGCGGACATCTATTGTAGACCACACTTGGTTTCTTACCAGAAATTTTCACTTCATCTTCGTCTTTTGTCACTGATTTCTTTTCTTCCAAAGTCTTTACTTCTTCAAAAGTCTTCAAACTCTCCACAATTGGATAAATCCTGTCAACAACAAAAGTAGAACATGAGTAACTATCCAATAAACTTTTAACTCTCTCAGTTTCTATTTTTTGTGTTGCCAATTTCAGTTCCAACTCAGCACATTTCTTTATGTGAAAGTTGACATCATCAAGCTGTCTTATGTAAGCTCCTTTGAGTGTATTCATTGCAACAGCTTGTTCACAATTCGATTCAGTGTATTTGTTGATCTCTCTGTTCATTGTAGCATATGATTTTTTCAATCTGCTAATGTTGTGCAACAATTCATTGTTTTGCTTGATCAAAGAATCACAATTCAAGCACTTTTCAGGAACTTTGACTGCTTCAGTATCAATTTTGATTTCAAACTCTGGAACATCTTTGACTGTTCTGTTTGATTGGAAAAACTCATTTCTTCTCTTTCTCTCGGCTTCCGCTTCAGCTTTTAGCCTTTCTTCTTCTTCTTCTTCATCCTCTTCTTCAATCTTTCTCCGCTTTTCTTCTACAGCTTCCCTGACTTTCCTGCATTTTTCAGCCCATTTTAGATCGTAAGCATTAGCAATAAAAGCTTTAACATTTGACGTGTCTTTGGACATTTCTTTGGCCATGAACTCTTTGTCTGGGTAGAAATTGTCCCAACTAAAACCTTCAGCCAACTTTTCATCATCTTGATCTGCCAAACACACTTTGCTATTTGTTGGAAGATATCTATCCCAGCTGAAACCACCATCCTTTCCCAAACAAGCTCTCTTTGAATCTTTAATCTCCATTCTACCATGAGCAGTTTGAGCTTGATGCTGTGCCTGTTGTTGTTGATACGGCTGTGGTGTGACTTGATGATAAATCGCCTTTTTGTGGTAACCGTTGTTTCCGAAAGGGTTTTGAGCTCCACTCGCTTCACGATTTGTGCACTCCCTCTTGAAATGCCCCTTTTCCCTGCAATGAAAACACGTAACTTTAGACTTATCAAAACCTAAAGTTGACACATGAGCCTCACGAAAATCATCTCTACCTGTAATTTGTTTGAACTTTTCAGCTCTTCTCAACACACTGGCCATGCACCATTTAATATCCATCATTTCCATCTCCTCGGCATCAATTTGATCGTAATCCTCTTTCGTAAGCATTGGATTACCGATCCTTCCTGCAACTAAGCCTCCGTAGGATTCAAGCACGGTCACTAACAAAGACATGTGGCTTTTAGCAACTTCCTCGGTATAGTTCTGATCATTTTCCAGCTTTAAAGCAATGTTGCATTGAAGAACTTTGCCACTTTTTGTTGTAGTGAGCTGTGGATCATATGTCGGAAATGAAGAGAATCCTGTTGTGATGCTTGATCCTTGAGATGGTTTTTCAGAAGAATCTTTTGCATTGTAAGCAGTTTCAACTTTTGGAGAAAAGTTTGTCTTTTCACTAACACCACTCTTGAAATACAAACTGATGTCTTGTTCTCCATCGTAATTCTTCATCCTAGCAATCTTTCGCTACTCCATCTCTTGAGTTTCCAGATGCTTGATGAACTCTCCCAGTGTTAGCTTTTTATATTCTTTTTTGTTGTTTCTCAGCATCATCAGAAAAGTTCCCCAGATTTCATGTGGTAGCGCATCTGCAAGTTTTTCAATCAATTCATCAGTATCCTTTATAATACCAAGTTTTGACATATTTCTTACCAAGTTACAATATCTTTCAATAACTTGCTTGGTGTTTTCAGATTTCAAACCACGGAATAAATCAAATTCTTTCTTCATGAGCGACATTTTGTTTTTAAGCATATCATCGCTCCCTACAAATTTTGCTTCCAATTCGGTCCAGATCGAATAAGCAGTTCCATCATGTTGAAGCAAAATCAAAATGTCCTCTTTGATTGCTTGCTGAAGCAGACTTACCATCAGTTTTTCATCTCTATATTTCTTTTTCTCTTCAGTACTCATTTCTCTAATTGTTTGCTGAATACCATTCGTTGTGAGTCTAACATATGGTTCTTCAGTATGTTCCCACACATCCAAGTGATAAGCTTCAACCCAGTTTCCAAACCGTTCAGACCATACATTGTAATCATCAATATCCATGAGCTTAGGCGATTTCTGAGATGTCCCTGTTTCATTTTCAAGCAATGTATTCTGAGTGCTTGTAATTGGACTAGCAAAGGCATTCTAAAATTCGTTGTCCATTGTTCAATTGTCCAAAAGTTCACAAATTCCAAGTTTAGGCAAAATCAGGTTTTTGAGCGAAATCACCAAGTGCTGTTCGAGCGGAATCAACAATTGGTCTACGAGCGAAATCACCAAATGAACTTGGAGTGGAATCAAACTTTTAATTTTGGAGCAAAATTAAACTTTTGAATTTGGAGCGAAATCACAGATAATCAGCTGGAGCGAAATTAGACTTGATGGTCAACAGGAGCGAAATCAGCTTTGAACTTTGGAGCGAAATCAAGATTCTGAGCGGAATCAGGTTTCACTCTCGAGCGAAATCAAGTATAACGTCATCATCTTGAACATGTTTTCATGCGAAATCAAGTAAAATTCAATTTTTAGATCAATTTTAGCTTTGAAATTTTCAAGGATTAATCAATACAAGATTGCGAGTGTTGTGTGTGAAATTGAGCAGATTTTACCATGAAAGTTTTTCAAATTTTAAGAAGAAGGTGTAGAAAATCAGAAAACACAGCTGAAATGGCAAGAACTCTTCCTCCTGAGCTCTGATACCACTTGTAGGATCGTTTTCGGCCCTGAATGAGTCGATCAGAAGAATTCCTGTCCAAAACAAGAGGCGGAAACTAATGTTTTGGTGCAATCTCAGCCGTATTCATTTTTAACTGTTGTTTTATTGATCACTGATGCAATTACAAGCTCTGACAACACTTCGGCAGCACTTCGTGGCAACCGGAATGACTATAACCTAGAACTATATAATTTCTCTCCTGACTGCCACTATATATAGTCCTTCTGATTTCGCTCCAACATGCACGAGCGAAATCAGGTATTAACTATTTCGGGCGAAATCATGTCTTTAAACCTTTCGGGCGAAATCAGAATGATAAGGGTTTTGCTCCAAATGACAAAATGTCATTTGGAGCGGAATCACTTCCTAATACATAATCTAGGATTCCGTGCCCTGTTCTAGCCTATCCTACGCAAGACTCGATATAAGACGTAGGCGACGGACGGATGCACCAACACCTTTCATATTGTTTGGTTGAATTACATTTACTATTTACATTGTTCAGTATGATTGGTGGCTTGATCCTGGTCAGTCACGCCTCCAGGCGGTGATACTCCGCGTGTGGATTTTGGGGGTGTGACAGATTGGTATCAGAGCCATTGGTTATAGAGAACTTGGTTTTAATAAGGGGAAAAAGTTTTTGTTAAAACCAGACTATAACCAGAACAATGCTCAACGATCCACAACGACGCTTTGCTCCACGTGCAAGACTCAACATTCTAGGTGATATGGTATATGTTTTATTGCCTACTTGTTAGATACATACTACATTGCTTACGGTATGCTTAGATTAACGTAACACTATTGCATGAGAACACTTGTGTGCTTACTCTCTTCTGTCATCGCACTTTCACGAACCTCTCTCACTCATGTTTCCTTTTGGTATAAAGATCATGAGCGGACGCGTTAACATGACTCAAGCCCAGTTGACGGCTCTGATTACCGAACAAGTTGCTGCGGCACTTGCAGCCGCACAAGCAGGAGGTCAATACGCTCAGCAACCTGTTTGCACCTTCAAGACTTTCATGGACTGTCGTCCTAGCACATTCAGTGGCACAGAAGGAGCCGTTGGACTCCTCCATTGGTTTGAAAAGCTCGAGTCCGTCTTTGAGATGTGTGAATGCCCTGAGGCTCGCAGGGTGAAGTATGCCACTGGTACTCTCGAAGGCATTGCACTGACATGGTGGAATGCGCAAGTTCAGATGCTGGGGTTGGCGGCTTCTAATGCCACCCAATGGAACGATTTCAAGGAACTGATTAAGCGGGAATACTGCACTCGTGATGACATCCACAAGTTAGAAGTGGAGTTCTTTAATCTGAAAATGACGGGGTCAGAGATAGAGGCGTATACGAAAAGGTCAAATGAGCTGGCCATCTTGTGTCCAACTATGGTGGACTCTCCTATCAAGCGCATTGAGTTGTACCTCAGAGGCTTAGTACCAGATATTCAAAGCCATGTGACGTCTGCCAACCTTGCTACTATACAGGATGTTACATGTCTTGCTCATCGTCTCACAGACCAGGCAGTGGAACAGAACAGACTGCCTAAGCGTATCAGTGATGCTACTACTACTACTTCTGCTACTCCCAGTGATAATAAGAGAAAATGGGATGGGGATTCCAGCAGGGGTTCGACTACAGTTCAGTCCCAGGCACAGCAGCGAAAGACTGATAACTACCAGAGTCCTGGTCAGCAATTTTCTGGTAGTCAAAGACAGGGTGGATATCGAGGAAACCTCCCAAGGTGCAACACATGCAACAGGCACCACAATGGCCAGTGCAACAAGGGTCGTTGTTAGAGGTGTCTCAAGATGGGTCATGAGGCTAAAGATTGTAGGAGCTCACGACCTGCGAATCAGAATCAGCAACAACAACCACCCGCTCCACGAAACCAGCAGCAATAGCAACAACAGCGAGGCAATAGGGGATGCTTTCAGTGTGGTCTGAAGGCCACTTCAAACTTGACTGCCCCCAGTTAAACCAGAATCAGAATAACAACAACAATAATCAGGGCAATGGGAACAACAACGGGGGAAACAATGATGGAAATAATGGCGCCAGGGGTCGTGCATTTGTGCTGGGTCAGGGTGATGCAAGGAATGATCCTAACGTGGTGATGGGTAAGTTTCTTCTCAATGACTTTTATGTTACTGTATTATTTGATTCGGGTGCGGATACCAGTTATATGTCTTTGAAAGTTAGTCAAATGCCCAAGCGCACACCAACACTTTTGAATACCAAACATGTCGTAGAATTAGCTAACGGTAAAAGTCTAGAGGCCACACACATAGTTCAGGGTTGTAATCTTATCCTCGCTGGTCAGACTTTCTCTATTAATCTCATTCCTATAGCTCTGGGTAGTTTCGACATCGTCATTGGTATGGATTGGTTATCTCAACAACAAGCAGAGATCTTGTGCAAGGAGAAGATTATTCGTATTCCCCGTTCTGGTAAAGAACCTCTCGAAGTTCAGGGCGACAAGAGTGGTGCCGTGGTGGGCATCATCTTCTTTCTTAAGGCTCAGAAGTGTTTACGAAAGGGGCACACTGCTATACTAGCCCTCGTTACTGACGCATCAACGAAAGAGAAGAGATTAGAGGATATTCCAGTTGTACGCGATTTTCCTCAAGTGTTTCCTGAAGATTTACCTGGGCTACCGCCTCATCGCCAGGTCGAATTCCAGATCGAGCTAGCTCCAGGAGCAGCACCAATAGCCCGTGCACCGTATCGATTAGCCCCAACCGAATTAGAAGAGCTGTCCAAGCAACTGCAAGAACTTTTGGATAAGGGCTTTATTCGTCCTAGCTCTTCGCCTTGGGGAGCTCCAGTGTTATTTGTGAAAAAGAAAGACGGTACCTTCAGGATGTGTATAGATTACCGCGAACTAAACAAGGTGACTGTGAAGAATCGCTATCCTCTTCCACGTATTGATGACTTGTTCGACCAGTTGCAAGGGTCGAGCTACTACTCGAAGATTGATCTAAGGTCAGGCTACCATCAACTCAGAGTCCGGGATGAGGACGTCTCCAAAACAGCATTCAGAACTCGCTACGGCCACTACGAGTTTCTAGTTATGCCATTCGGGTTAACTAACGCGCCTGCAGTTTTCATGGATCTTATGAATAGAGTATGCAAGCCTTACTTGGATAAGTTCGTTATAGTTTTCATTGACGACATCCTGATCTATTCTAAGAGTCAGGAGGAACACGAGCAACATTTGCGACTTATTCTGGAACTCCTTCGATCAGAACAGCTATACGCCAAGTTTTCGAAATGCGACTTCTGGCTTCGTGAAGTCCACTTTCTAGGCCACGTGGTAAACAAGGATGGGATTCATGTTGATCCATCCAAGGTAGACTCGATTAAGAACTGGCCTGCACCGCGCACACCAACGGAAATTCGCGTGTGATACTCCGCGTGTGGATATTGTTTGGTTGAATTACATTTACTATTTACATTGTTCAATATGATTGGTGGCTTGATCCTGGTCAGTCACGCCTCCAGGCGGTGATACTCCGCGTGTGGATTTTGGGGGTGTGACATAGAGACCTTAGTTCACAGGTTAAACATTCTATTCCCTCTACTCTCACTCTAAATACATAATTATCTCCTCAAAACAGTCGCTTATTCTCACGCCGGAGTCTGGTTAAGAGGGAAACCCCCATAATCCCCTCTTAACGAGCTAACGGTGTTCTGTTTTGCAGGATTAGCAGATCGATTAGGAGCTCAGAAGGTAAGAAGAAGAGTAACCCTTATGGTAGAAACATAAACCATACTAATCCACCCTAGAATTAGTTCCGTGTTTCTTCAGTATGTTTAACGGGACAGTAGTACATTCATTAACATTGATCACGCCGCTCGGTAGTATGTAATAGCCCTATAGGTGATGTAGTGGTAATACGATAAACGAAGATCAAACACGTTGATTCTGTGAATGCCCGTGTTGTTCTTCCCCAACCCCAAAATTCAACCCAAAGGGCTCGGAATTTGTAGTGAAAAACTGTTTTTTCTCAAAATTCAATTCTGATCTTTCATTTCACTAGGGCAATACATAAATAGAAACGGAAATTCAAAACGGGCCTAAAAAAGACAACGGGCCAAACACAAGCCCAAAAACAAAAGGCCCAAAATACTTGAAAAAACATAAAAATGGAAAAAACTAATAGAAATAAGCGTTTTTTCGGCACGGACCTCCGTAGCCCAAGTTAGAGCCATTTCAGTGAAGCCCCTTTTGTGACGCGATCTTGGGCCTCCAAGTACCGGATGGCCCGCTCTTCTACGCTTGGGCCCGCATCAATAGGACTTGACAAATCTCGTTCCCGCTTCCTAGTTTGGTTTGGAAGTGTTAGGAATGACAGAATCCGAATTCATTTTTCATAAACCTTGATCCTGATAAGGGTTTATCCGACAGTCTCAAGGCTTGAGTGTACGCGATAGACAAACCATATAAATGTTGTATCAATAAAAGCAATGGTTTTCAAAACATAACTTTTGATCTAAACTTTTGGTTATTCAAAGACCTTGTTTTGTACATGACATTGGATTCCATAAGACATTTGTTTATACTTGACATTAGACATTGTTTACACATGACATTTGACATTCAAACAACACATTATTTGATGGTTATTGATAAGTTCTTTTATTATGTTACATATCGTGGCATTTTCTAAACCATTTCAACAAGGACAAGACATGACATATTTTGTGTATATTATTTTCGTTTGGTTATTTATTTAACCGTACATTATTCTTTTACATCATCTGATTTTCATATTGATTTTCTTATGATTTTATAAAAGAAAACTTTTTCAAAGGTTCATGATTCCTATACACGATGGGAATTCGATCGGTATTGATTCGGTTCGTTAGCAAACCGAAAGAGGAAACCAAAAAAATAAAGTTGTGACATTCCCCCAAAAGATAACGATACATGTTTTACATTGATCAAAAAGTATAACAAAGGCCAAAACTTGTTATGATAATATCGATACTTGTACCGATGTTGTTCGGTCAACACTCGCTACAACTTAGTTCATTGTAATTTAATTTTTATATAAGTAATAGAACGTTTCTTATATTTCAAATTTTATGCCAACATTGTTGAATGGAACGTTTCTAATATATATGGTGTGTGTATATCATGTAAAATAAAGGTTATGTATGTACTTTATACTTTATGTTCTGCTACTTTGATTTCGTTAGTGAAATGGGTTTTCTATTAAGTTTTGAAGTTTTTTTTGCATGTGAAATCAAGAGTAGTGGGAGATTCGAGTTACACAAACACGATTTATTGTTTTATTAAGACTTTAAAAATGACTTAAGTTGTTATCTTTGATTTGTATAAAGAGATAAATGGAAATTTTGGTGTAAATCAAATAAGACATACCAACTTAACTCTAAATATATGTTTATTGTGGCACTAGGGACCTTTGCATTCTATAAAGGCTTCATTTGTGATTATGTTTCTAACACTTGAACAATTGCATATTTTTATTGTATAAAACATCGAGTCAAATCAGCTTCAACTTTACACTTTTTTCCATAAATGATGGAGTGCCAATGTAGTATATATACGTTTGTATGTGGGAAGTGGACGTTGAAGTTGGCACATAAAAAGATTCAATTCATGGGTTGTTATTATTTGTAACATAAATAACTAATCTAATAAAACAATATACTGTTTGAAAACAAGTCTTTTTATTTTATTCAAGGATATGATTCGATTAATATAAATTAAATTTTCCTACCCACGAAGTTTGCGAGTGATAACCTAGTCATAATATATACAAGTACGAATTGATGAATAAAAATAGATGATTAATTTTTTTTCATCTACACACTAAAAAATATTTTATGAATTTTTGAATAAAAAATCCATATTTTTTTGAAAAAAAAAATATTTTTATTTCTAATTATTTTTGGTGTTATTATTTATATTTTCCACATCTTATTAAAAATTTAAAAAAATCAAAGAAACCTGACACGTTACATCAGAAACCTGATAACCTAATAATTACATAATACTATAACAGCAAATGAAACTTTTGTGACATTAGAGAGGAAAAAAAAAAGTTTCAGTGACTTAACTAGAACAATTAACAAATTTGGTTACATTTCTACAAAGTTACCCTTTTTATAAACTATAAATAACCTTGTCAAAATATTTTTTGAGATACATGACGTATATTTCGGCAATGTATGATAACTCAAATACTATGGTTTTGTAAACTTTTTGGGATAAATTATAAGTTTTGTCCTTTATCTTTATACCATTTTTCAGGCGGTGTCCTTTTTAACGAATGTTGACAGGCGGTGTCCTTTACTAGGTATTTTGTTGCAAGTTTAGTTCTTTACACCCAACCCAGCTAAAAAACCCTGTTAATTGTTGGGTGTAAAGGACTAAACTTGCAACAAAATACCTAGGTAAAGAAGTAAACTTGCAACAAAATACCTAGTAAAGGACATCGCCTGTCAACAATTAAAAGGGTTTTTTAACTGGGTTGGGTGTAAAGGACTAAACTTGCAACAAAATACCTAGTAAAGGACACCGCCTGCCAACATTCGTTAAAAAGGACACCGCCTGAAAAGTGGTATAAAGATAAAGGACAAAACTTGTAATTTTTCCAACTTTTTAAACAATATATTTGATATCGTTGGTTTATTTTTAATCAAGTAGACGTTTACTAATCATATGTATCACACCCCGACCGCGTAAAACAACAAACCATAGCGGAATCATCTGGGAGTGTCGTAACAGAATCATTGTTTCACAACACATGGAAATTGAAGTTTTGTTTTATTAAAATAATAGTGGTTACAATGTCTTAAAAACAAAGAAACATAACATAATTAACTAGTCTTGCATCTTTTATTGTCACTAAGGCCCAAGTCCGCCTCTGTGTATCTTGATCAATCCTATGCATCAGCTTCTGAAAACACATGTGAAAATAGGTACATCAGCATAAAAATGCATGTGAAATACATAGAATTTATTAAAATAGGATTCATGACTTGTAAGTTTAAAAGAATGTTTAACAAAAGTAGTCATGAACTTATAAAAAATGTTTTCTTTTATAAATCATACAAAAAGTGATAAGAAATCAGATGATATAAATGAAAGATGCATGGATAAATAAATAACAGGTAAAATGAGTTTGTATAAAATATGTTGTTTGTAAAACAATGTTTCATGAAGATATGATATTTGTGTAAAATGTAATATGTCTAACTTGAAATGGTTTAAATAACGCTACGATATGTAATATCATTAAAGCACTTATATATAGGAAGTACCAGCGGCGTATCCACCATACTTTTATCATATTATACACGCCTCGTTATTTAAATCATTTACCAAACAAACCACCAATGTAAAAATGTCCATGTATAATCAAATGTTATGTATGGTAAAATAAATAAAAATATCTATTCTAACCATATGCACAAAACAATGTATTTGAATAAATCAAAAGTTATGTTTTGTAAAATCCGTGCATGCTTTATTGATACAAACATCTATGCGGTATTGTTAAATGACTACATTCAAGCCTTGCGACTGTGGCGACAAACCCTTAAACGAAATTAAAGGTTTATGATGTGTGTGTGGTGTTATATATATTTGATATATATTTTAAACCCTTTTACACTTTTTAGTCAAGTTTTAAATTTATAAAACACGATATTTACTAACACTAAACACACATATGGGCAAGTGCACCCATCGTGAGCGTAGTATAGTGTTGGTAAGATACCGAGGTCGTCCAAGGACACAAGAGCTTTTAGTACCGGTTTATCCTCAACGTCTAATCAAATCAAAAGTTAGAAAAAGGTTTTTAAGCTAGAAAAAATAAAACTAACTAAAATGCTGAAAAATAAAAGTAAAAACAGATAGACAAGATGAATCACTTGGATCCGACTCGTGTGTAGTGTAACCTTTGATTATTTCCGCACTTTTGCATTTTTTAAGAGATTATCTTAGTTATTGTAGTAGGCCCCTCTTTTGGAGGTGACGTTACCCTCAACCCAGTAGTTTGATTCAGCAAGGATACAATCCTAAAGGGTCGGATTATTGAAAGATAATTAATTAAGTTATTAATGCATAATGTGGTAGGCCCCTTTTTTGAAGGTGACATTACCCTCGGCTAAGTAGTCTGAGTCAGCAGGGATACAGTCCTAAGTAGCCGGGTTAAAGTTTTATTAGTAGCTTACATATGAGGGGATCAAAGAGTTTGGACCCCCGCCATCCAATACCGGTGGGTATTGAAGGAGGTCCTACTAAATTTGACCCAGGTCCTTGCAGGATCTATACACTGAACAATGGCAAGACTCTTACCAAACCGTTCCCTTAACCCTCGACCAGGTAGCCAACATATCTCCATATAGACCGTGGAGATATGAATGATGAAAATCTTTAATTTTATATAGACACTAAAATAATGCCAAGACACCACGGACAAACGATAAGGAAGAATCACCTTCAACATAAGAAACTAGTTATTAAAGTCATTAATACATAACCAAATAAAAAGTGCGAAAAGATTAAAAATAAAAAGTATTACACTAAACACTTGTCTTCACCAAGTGATGTAAGAGACATAGGCAAACATGGCCTTTGATTGTCAAGAACTCTTACGATCAATCTTGGATCCCGAGACGACTCACACACTCTATGATGGATGATGGATGATGGTGGTGGATGATGGTGTTGTGATGGTGGTGGTGGGTGGGTGAAGTGTGAGAGAGGTGGTGTGCCAAGGGATGGTTTGCAAATGAGCCAAGCACCCCTATTGACAGCCTGAACAGCAGCTCGGGCACGGCCCTGTGTCCATTGGGCACGGCCCCGTGTCCATCCTCCTTCTCTTTCTTCATTAATTGCAGTTTGTCTGCATTAGTTGACCACGCCCTCGTGTCCGTTGAGCACGACCCCGTGTGCAGAAGCGTATCTGTACTATCAAGAATTCCCTAGATTCTGCGAATCTTAGAGTTGACCACGGCCCTGTGCCCAGTGGGCACGCTCCCCGTGGTGGGTGATAGAAGCTTCTACAACTTTGTCTTTTCTGCTAACACTTGGGCACGCCCCCGTGCTCACTGAGCACGGGGCGTGTTCAGCCTTTTGTTCTCTTGTTTTGCTTAGGAAGATGTTGTCGGGGAGGTCGAGCATGCCACGTTTGTTCCTTTTCTTGTATTTATGTTATATTTAGCTGACTTTTTGCTTCGTTTGTTCATTTGAGCTCATTAAATCCTGAAAATACAAAAGGAAGACAAAAACACACTTTTTCCAACATTAGTACTAAAAAGGGTTAGTTTTATGCCATAATTGATGTAATTTATATGTTGCATTTTGTGCACATCAAATACCCCCACACTTGAATCTTTGCTTGTCCTCAAGCAAAACTCTTTATAATGTGGCTTTACACTCCCAAATGGATTGGGTAGAAGAGAAGGTTTTTGGGCTTGTCATAGAGTGTCGGGATTTCCAAGGTTCGTATGAAGTTTTATTTTTATTTATTTACAATCCTATTCATCATGATTTATTTAAAACACTACATAAGACAAATTACTTATTAGGACATAACATGCCTTTTTAAAATTCCATTTATATACGAGTTCACATACCTCACAGGGATCACTCAACACTAGGCCGAAGATGTATTTTAGTGAATCACTCGAGAGCGGCATGGAACTTACTCCTACCATAGGCTTGCCAAGCAATCAATCCTCCTCATTTTTAACTATATACCTTTGTAAATATCAAGAGGACTTTTTGGGTGAAGGGTTAGGCTTGGGCTAAAGGTGGGTGGTTGGGTTAGTGGTTAGTAAAAGGGCGAAAGACGTAAAAAACGTCGGTTTTCGTAAAACTTGTTATTATTTTATAACTTTTTATTTTGATGAAGCCATTCTGTCACAGCCCCCGACCCCACCCTGGGAGCGTGAGCCGCGAGCTAGTCAGATGGTATCGGTGTTTATTAATTACACAGCATAAAAATTTTTCATCAGGATCGTAGTTAGGAAATAATTTCAGAGTTTGCAAAACACCAACTTTTAATATTAAATAAACGGGCTAAAACCTAGATTTAATTCAATTGTTTTTATAGGGATATCTCCAAATAAATAAAACATAATTTCTTCTTTTATTCAGGTATTTATAGCCACTTTATTTAAACCTTCAGTGCTCCATAGCTGGCTACTATTATCTTTACAGCAAATTACCTGAAACACATTTTGAAAATAATTTATCAGTAATAAATACTGGCGAGTTCATTTCATTTTTATAAAAATATAATTTTATAGTTTACAGCATTAAGGGTTTTTATATTTGTTTATATTTACCCAAAAACTCAATCAGTATTTGTCACATGGTGGCAGTTCCGATGTGACAGTGGTCATATCACTCATTGGCTCACTTTCGTCCAATAGTGAATTTATCAAGTAATAGATATATAGTATATCTTACTATTATATTGGTCACTAGGCGATTCCTGTGACGGTTGTCAAATCACTGTTGATCATTCTTTCAACTAGTGACTCGGGTCATATTACTGTTGATCATTCTCTCAACTAGTAATTGTGGTCATATCACTGTTGATCATTCTTTCAACTAGTGACACGGGTCATATTACTGTTGATCATTCTTTCAACTAGTAATTGTGGTCATATCACTGTTGATCATTCTTTCAACTAGTGACTCGGGTCATATTACTGTTGATTATTCTCTCAACTAGTAATTGTGGTCATGTCACTGTTGATCACTCTTTCAACTAGTGACACTTATCAAATAATTTATACCAAATTTCACATACCGATAATAATTGCTAAATACACAAACCAACTATACATGTATAGTACTATATTACTAGTTATATTAGGTTATAAAACTGTAATTTTTATGTAATATAATAGGGGTTAAAACTAATATATTTATTATGTCACTTTAAACATTTAATAGTTATATTATAATATATCTAACATAATCTTATATACATTATGAACAAAATTCTTCAATAGTGATTCTTTAATATAACTAATCTTCTTTTAGATGAACATATATATTCATTAATTTCCAGGCCCCTAATACTATTTTAAATATTAAATATAACTATCATAAAAATTATAATAGTTATATTAAATATTTAAATTTATTTCAATATATTGTTTTAACGGTTTGAATGGGGTCAAGTATTTATTGTAAACACACAATTGACGTTATGATGTGTATAATATATATACTAGGTTATTACCCCGTGTAATACACGGGGTGAATCATAATTATAATGTGAAATAAAAAAAAATATGTTCATAATATGATCTAAGTATATATAATATAGAGTAATATGCAAATCATATACGAAATAAATATTGAAGTTTGTATAGCCATTCATAATAATATGACCTGTTATTTGTTTTAGAATTTGTCATAGAAACTTAAAATTTTGTACCACTACTAATATTTATTGTGACATTTTCTTGTTCAAAAGGTTTAACTATTCTTTATTCTTGTCGTTACAAATTTCAAATCAAAATTAAATCTATAAATTATAGATTAGATTTAAAACACTTTTTAGACTTTAGATTTAGAATCAAAATAAAATTTTAATATAATATTTAAATCTTTTCAATTTAAAATTTAAAATTTATTAATAAATTATTGATGCCCTCATTGAATGACATGTGTCCAAAATCAGGTTTCTTTTATTATATAGTATAGATATATATTAAAGTTAGGTGTAGGTATTATTAAATATTGGTGTATATTGTATTCTTTGTATATTACTATTACTATTGTAGAATATATTAAAACCCAAAATATATATCACTATTGTAGGATATATTAACAGTGTCGTGAATATAATGTTGATTCATTATAGTTTATATACCCATCATTTAAATTTAGTTCATTCATAAATAAATTAAGTCTAATGATTTAGTGTAAAAAAAATAATATTAATTATAGGCTATGGCTACTGGGGCACAATTTCCCCCTTGTTGTGGTCATGCTACTATTGGCTAACTTTTTGGCCAATAGTAACGAGAGTCAAGTAATGTATAAAACCTCCCATACCGGCAACTATTGCAAAATATAAAAACTTAATCATTGTAAGTAAACTGATAAATATTTAGGATTTTGAAAAGCATTTATAAATATAACTGTATCACAAAAAAAGTGATAAAACTGTGAGAAAAGAGAATGGACTCACTTTGTAACTTTAGGGTTCAATTAGAAATCCTCCAGGTATAAATCTTGGGTATAACTCCCGAGCTATTTAAAATATATATATATATATATATATATGTGTGTGTGTGTGTGTGTGTGTGAGTGTGTGTGTGTGTGTGCGCACTCGTGTTAAGTATAGTAACCCTAATTCAACCTTATCCCTACGTTACGAGACAGAACCCCAACGAACTTAGTTGGGCAGAGCCTTGACATGCGTTATGGGGCTCCAGATCAATCGGAAAGGGTATCAATGATCGGGAGTTAAAACACTTAAAACGGGACAGGGCTTTATTATTATTACTAAAGAAGAAAAAAAACATATATATGAATAGAAAGAATGAGAGAGTGTGTAGGCAGAAAAGAAAAATTTGGCCTTTTTATTTATAGTTCTTTTCAAATCATGGGGATCGGCCACGCACACCTCAAATTTAATTGTTAGTCATGTTGTATGCATGTTGACTCTACACGTTAACATTCATATTGAATGTTTTATTTTGATTTTATTATTATTTTATTATTATATATATTATAATATAATTAATTTAACTGTTTCACTTATTTGGCGCTTATAACTTCTAAAATATAACGTTTTATAAAACAATGATTATATCATTAGAACGAGAATAATCTTATCTACATTTTGAACTAAGTTTCATTAAAAACGGAGTAAGTCCAAATACAATGTATTTTATAATTTAATTATTAGACGGTCACTATGCCCGTCTAGGTACTTCATATTTCTAGTAGTCAACTTACCTGTAATCTACCCGTCTAATAATATAAGTTGTATATACTTTATTTTAATATAGAAAATAGAAATGACACACATATACAAGCCAATTAATTAGTATAACATTCCAACCAATTATGTATAAAATAGTATTTAAAACTATATGGGTCGAAAAATAACACTAATTACCAGTGGTTAATAAATTTAAACAACCTATAACTCTTATATGAAAAAAATGGATATGTTACATCCTCCTCACCTTGTTTTAAATCTCGTCCTCGAGATTTGGGCTATGATGTCTCCTCTAGAGTTAGGTTATGTCTTAGTCATTAAGAACATTATTAAGGTACAGGATATAGAATCAAAACATCAAATTTTGTGAATACGAGTTGTACAATAAATAGGACTTAATGGTTCAACTGAATTAGTTCAAGAAATCGATGTCAAATGAATGAGAAGAAATGATATAATTTCCAAGGTGACTAGGTTCAAGCTGAAAGAGATATATGATCAATAGATATCTAAATTCAATGTTTACAAGTTGTAAATGACTTTAGAAACAATAGAATTCATTATCAAAGGAAACTTACTTTGATTGTTAACCGAGGAAGATTTAGAATCAACAAGCTCAAATGAAATAGATGCACGAAAATGATTTGTCAACTATCGAACCATAACAAGAGAAAAATCAGTGTGTTGACATTTATTGAACTGCAAGGATACACCGAATTACAATAGAGTTTAGTGTATCATTGTCTTAATACATAATTGTATCAAGACTACTTTTGAATGATAAATCAAAGGAAAGACATACGTGGTTTTGAATGATTCGTATGATTATGATTAGCCAAAGCTACAAGTTTACATCGACGCCGCAAGGTGTCGTAATGATTGAAATAGTTCAATAATTACGGTGACCGAACAATTTCACCGTTTTCATAATCAACTGAAAGTTTTAATGGAGTAAATTTGGATATTCATTTCAAATAAATTTTATAGGATTTTCAATTGATGATGAAAGAACAAATGAATATCATAGAATTTTCGATCAATGATGAAAGAAACTTTAGAGATACACCAGAATATGATATGAATTTGTGTACTCTTATCTTAACACATAATTGTATTAAGACTGTTTAAGATAATGAACCAACAGAAATTAAATAAATAAATTCGTACATCAGGTGTGAAAATGAGATTAGCGCAAGCTTCAAATTAAAGAAAACGCCACCACAAGGTGTCGTAACCAAATAAATGATTTAATGAAAGTGAAGACCAAACAAGTCTATTATGGTTCTGAATAGATGAAGTACTTGACAGAATGCATTTATTTATAAACTTTTATTTGTACTAGGGTCAAATAATAACTTAACTTAGATATTAAATATCAGCGATTACGTCTGGAATCATTTCTGCCTCTTGCGTAGTGAGTATGAATGCTCGCGCGTTACTCTTAGCTCCGTCTGTTGTTTTTGCCTAGTTGTCAGGTGCTTTAGTCAGTTTCAGGAAATATGGTTTGATGTGTCCCGTTTCTCCGCAGTTGAAACAAATATTAGTTTTCCTTCTACACTCTTTCTCTATATGCCTGGTCATCTTGCAGAACTCACAGTAGGGCGTTCTCCTAAAACGACATCTTCCTGAATGCTTTTTGTTACAGCTTCTGCAGGTAGGTTGCTCCAATGACGGTTCAGTTCCTTTCTTCTTGAATTCTTGAGAAATTTTCTGGGCCAACTCTTTCTTCTTGTTTTCTTCTCTTGTGCGGATTAGTCCATCTGTCAGGATGTTAGCTAGTTCAACTGTTTCTTCAATAGTTTGTGGTCTGGCGGCCTTGACCATGTCTCGGATTTCACTCACTAATCCCCAAATATAACGAGAAATTAGTACGGGTTCTGGCGAAGCCAGAGTTGGTACCATTCTTGCATATTCGAAGAACGTTGTCGTATACTCCCGACAATTTACATCTATCATTTTATGATTTAGGAACTCGTTAGCCATTCGTTCCTTTTCATAAGGGGGGCAAAATTTCCTTTCTGTCATTTCCTTAAATTCATCCCAGTTCATGGCATAAGCCATGTCACTTCCTTTTGCCTGAAGAATTGTATTCCACCATTCTAAGGCTTCTTCTTTAAAGAGGTTGGACGCATACATCACCTTATCTTCTTCGGCACATTTGCTGATTTTCAAAACCGCTTCCGTCTTTTCCAACCATCGTAGAGAAGCCGTGGCTCCATCCTTGCCCGCGAACTCAGTTGGTTTGCAAGCGAGAAATTCTTTGTAGGTACACCCGAGAGTCATTGCCTTCATTTTCTTGGGAAATGGTAGGGTTCTGATAATATCATCATTGTCTCCATTGACACTATGGCTAAAACTGTCGTCACGAGTATGGTTGCTACTCACAACTTTGGTGGGTTCTACGGGGTTTTTAACAGCTTTAATTATTAAAGGTAAAGTATTAGCTATTCCTTAGGCTATTAGATTTTCTATAGCATTTTTATCCAAAAGATTTTCATTATTAGCATGAACTTCTGGATTATGTGATACTTCATTCGACATCTGAATTATAAACATTTTCAATTATTAGTATCACAGAATAAAAAAAGACAATACTTTCAAGAATCATGTATGCAAATATATATATATACATATATATAAATCTACAAGAATAGCACATATGTTACTTTGTATTAATTTCCTAACTTTATTGTTTCAGATTAGGTATTAAAAGAACACCAAAATAGCTTAAACAAGTGACTCTGATACCACCTTCTGTCACAGCCCCCTACCCCACCCTGGAAGCGGGAGCCGTGAGCCAGTCAGATGGTATGGGTGTTTATTAATTACGCAGGGGAAAAATTTTTCATCAGGATCGTAGTTAGGAAATAATTTCAGAGTTTGTAAAACACCAACGTTTATTATTAAATAAACGGGCTAAAACCTAGATTTAATTCAATTGTTTTTATAGGGATAAATCCAAATAAATAAAAGATAATTTCTTCTTTTATTCAGGTATTTATAGCCACTTTATTTAAGCCTTCAGTGCTCCATAGCTGGCTACTATTATCTTTACAGCAAATTACCTGAAACACGTTTTGAAAATAATTTATCAGTAATAAATATAGGCGAGTTCATTCCATTTTTATAAAAATATATTGTTATACTTTACAGCATTAAGGGTTTTTATATTTGTTTATATTTACCCAAAAACTCAATCAGTATTTGTCACATGGTGGCAGTTCCGATGTGACAGTGGTCATATCACTCATTGGCTCACTTTCGTCCAATAGTGAATTTATCAAGTAATAGATATATAGTATATCTTACTATTATATTGGTCACTAGGCGATTCCTGTGACGGTGGTCAAATCACTGTTGATCATTCTTTCAACTAGTGACTCGGGTCATATTACCGTTGATCATTCTCTCAACTAGTAATTGTGGTCATATCACTGTTGATCATTCTTTCAACTAGTGACACGGGTCATATTACTGTTGATCATTCTTTCAACTAGTAATTGTGGTCATATCACTGTTGATCATTCTTTCAACTAGTGACTCGGGTCATATTACTGTTGATTATTCTCTCAACTAGTAATTGTGGTCATGTCACTGTTGATCACTCTTTCAACTAGTGACTCGGGTCATATTACTGTTGATCATTCTCTCAACTAGTAATTGTGGTCATATCACTGTTGATCATTCTTTCAACTAGTGACACTTATCAAATAATGTATACCAAATTTCACATACCGATAATAATTGCTAAATACATAAACCAACTATACATGTATAGTAATATATTACTAGTTATATTAGGTTATAAAACTGTACTTTTTATGTAACATAACAGGGGTTAAAACTAATATATTTATTATGTCACCTTAAACATTTAATAGTTATATTATAATATATTTAACATAATCTTATATACATTATGAACAAAATTTTTCAATAGACTAATCTTCTTTTAGATGAACATATATATTCATTAATTTCCTGGCCCCCTAATACTATTTTAAATATTAAATATAACTATCATAAAAATTATAATAGTTATATTAAATATTTAAATTTATTTCAATATATTGTTTTAACGGTTTGAATGGGGTCAAGTATTTATTGTAAACACACAATTAACGTTATGATGTGTATAATATATATATATATATATATATATATATTAAAGTTAGGTGTACGTATTATTAAATATTGGTATATATTGTATTCTTTGTATATTACTATTATAGAATATATTAAAACCCAGAATATATATCACTATTGTAGGATATATTAACAGTGTCGTGAATATAATGTTGATTCATTATAGTTTATATACCCATCATTTAAATTTAGTTCATTCATACATACAATAAGTCTAATGATTTGGTGTAAAAAAAATAATATTAGTTATAGGCTATGGCTACTGGGGCACAATTTTCCCCGTGGTTGTGGTCATGCTACTATTGGCTAACTTTTTGGCCAATAGTAATGAGGGTCAAGTAATGTATAAAACCTCCTATACCGGAAACTATTGCAAAATATAAAAACTTAATCACTGTAAGTAAAACTGATAAACATTTAGGATTTTGAAAAGCATTTATAAATATAACTGTATCACAAAAAAAAAAGTGATAAAACTGTGAGAAAAGAGAATGGACTCACTTTGTAACTTTAGGGTTCAACTACAAAGCCTCCTTGTATAAATCTTGCGTATAACTCCCGAGCTATTTAATATATATATATATATATATATATATAGGGAGGGGCTCATGCGAGAACCACCCTTATTGTGAGAACCTTGAGAACCAATGTGAACACAACCTAAAATAGCTAAAAAAACCTAACCCCCCCTCCCCAAAAAACCTAAACCCCCCCCCCCACCCCCCACCCCCTAAAAAAAAAAAAAAACCTAACCCCCCCCCCCCAAGCTAACCCCCCTCCCCCCCTAAAGCTAAATGCTAAAAACTAGAACCCCAAAAAAACCTAAAAAAAACCTAAACCCCCCCCCTCCTCCCCCAAGCTAAAATGCTAAAAACTAAACCCGCAAAAAACCTAAAAAAAATTTAAAAATTCTAAAAAAAAAATTTAATATTTTTATGCTAAAATCGCTACTTTTAGTGGCTAAAAAAAAAATTAATAAAAAAATTTTTTTTTTTGGCTTCGAAAATTAGCGATTTTTATATAAAAAATATTAAAAAAAATTGTGTGATTTTTAGCTATTTTTAGGCATTTTTGATGTGTTCACATTGGTTCTCGCGGTTCTCACAATAAGTGGTGGTTCTCACATGATCTTCTCCCTATATATATATATATATATATGCACTCGTGTTAAGTATAGTAACCCTAATTTAACCTTATCCCTACGTCACTAGACAGAACCCCAACGAACTTAGTCGGGCAGAGCCTTGACATGCGTTATGGGGCTCCAGATCAATCGGAAAGGGTATCAGTGATCGGGAGTTAAAACACTTAAAACGGGACAGGGCTTTATTATTACTAAAGAAGAAAAAAAAAACATATATACGAATGGAAAGAATGAGAGAGTGTGTAGGTAGAAAAGAAAAGTTTGGCCTTTCTATTTATAGTTCTTTTCAAATCATGGAGATCGGCCACGCACACCTCAAATTTAATTGTTAGTCATGTTGTATGCATGTTGACTCTACACGTTAACATTCATATTGAATGTTTTATTTTGATTTTATTATTATTTTATTATTATTTTATTATTATAATTAATTTAACTGTTTCACTTATTTGGCGCTTATAACTTCTAAAATATAACGTTTTATAAAACAAAGATTACATCATTAGAACGAGAATAATCTTATCTACATTTTGAACCAAATTTTATTAAAAACGGAGTAAGTCCAAATACAATGTATTTTATAATTTAATTATTATACGGTCACTATGCTCGTCTAGGTACTTCATATTTCTAGTAGTCAACTTACCCGTAATCTACCCGTCTAATAATATAAGTTGTATATACTTTATTTTAATATAGAAAATAGAAATGACACACATATACAAGCCAATTAATTAGTATAACATTCCAACCAATTATATATATAAAATAGTATTTAAAACTATATATATGGGACGAAAAATAACACTAGTTACTAGTGGTTAATAAATTTAAACAACCTATAACTCTTATATGAAAAAAAAATGGATATGTTACACATTCTCCAAACAAATTTCTTTTTGATAGACTTGTTTGTTTATTTCTTTTGGCTTCATTATCATCATCATTTTTTTTTTCATAAGCAAGTCATAAGAAAAACCGAGCTTTGTTACTAAAATAAAAGGTTTAAAATGAAAAAGGGTTTTGGTGGGTAAAAGGGTGTTTGTTTTGGGTTTAGAAATGAAAAGGTTTAGGCTTAAAGGGGTTAACTAGGGGGATTTTGGGTAGGTGGTAAAAAAAGAAAAATAATGGTGTAGAAATAAAAAGGGTTAGTCCTAATGCCTCCATCATTTACTTACTCGGGTTTAAGTTGGTAAGGACCGGGAATGTATTGTCGTGGCAAGTTCTAGAATCGTAAGAACCAAGCGGCTATTCACACAAGAAACGAAAAATGAGCATTTAGTTTAAAGATATGTAATTGTATGCTCAATAAAGGCTCAAAACTCACTTTTTGTGGGAATGGGTTTTTATGTGATCAAGTATATATAATCAAATTTTAACTAAACTTGTTATGCCGTTTCATAATTTTCTTATGTTGGTTCTTTTTATCACGATGCTATCGGTTGTAAATTTGTAAAAATATAACCTTTTTAGAACTTGAAATTCCCAAATTAAACCTAGACAAGTAAAAAAAATGAAAATTTTTGAAAAAAAATTGGGGTGATTAGCGGTTCCGACAGAGTTTTGTGTAAGGCTTGTAATTAGGACTTGCAAGATTCAAGGTTTTAGCATCCCCCCCCCCACACACACACACACTAAAATCACACGTTGTCCTCAATGTGTCCCAAAAATAAGTTTTTAGGTTGATTGAATGTGTAAAAAGGTGTGAAAAAGCAAAAAATTATGTTATTGGGCGTCTGGACACGGCCCCGTGGTATCCGGGCACGGCCCTGTTTTCAGATCGCCAGTAACAGAATTTAGTAAAAAGAAACAGAAGCCTGGGCACGGGGGCGTGTTCAGTAAGCACGCCCCGTGTCCGGTTACCTGAACTGGGCATTTCTTGCAGATTGTGCAGCACGAGGCCGTGTTGGCTAAGCACGACCCGTGCTGAACTTGTTGTAATGATGAAAATTTTGTCGGATGGCCCTGTTTTTGTGCATGGGGTGCTGGTTCAAGTTTCCCTTGTTATCCTTTACCATCTCGAGTGCGTTTTATTCATTACAACATCATATAAACACCAATTTAACTAAAACCGTCATTCATTCAAATAGAGAGATATTACATAATATTCCTAATAAGTTAAAATTCTGGATAAATAGGTCAAATGAAGCACAAGAAGTTTAAACCAAGAAGTTCTAGCCTAAAATTTATTTTATTAGCAAAATTTACGAAAAGATAATTCTCTCGGTTAGATGTGGCTTAAAGAACTTCTTTCTCCGGGCATGGGTCCCTCATACGTCGGCGAGCCACTCCTCTATCTCCCTTGGGAGAAGAAAGGCGGGATCATTGGCATCGGTTCGAGGGGGTGCAACCTCCACCGGGACTTCTTGTAGATCTTCAAGAGGAGGCTCCGCTGGAATGTCATCCCATCTGGTAGGATTGTTGACTCCAAGTGCTAGGTTCCAGTCCTCTTGAGGGAGGATTGGTTCCATGGGAGGTTTCACAAGAATGTTCAACCTCTGGTGCAAGAGGTTGATTTCTTGAAAACTGTTTTCCAACCCCACCATAAGATAATTTATACGGTCTATGAGGACCTCCTCTACCGTTGTCATCTCATCAAGCGCCTCACGTAATGCCATCACGTAGCGTACGAGAGTTGCTTCAATTGAAGACCTTCTTTCCCTTCGACTGTTTCTGGAGTGCGCAGAAGAGGTTCCACTGTTCTGGCTTGACATTCTACGAAAATAAACGGAAAAGAGTTTATTTTAATGAAACAGTACCCTCGGACATGGCCCCGTGCTCAATGAGCACGGCCCCGTGTTCACCTTTCTGCAGATTTTTGGAACAAGGAATCTTGGAGTTTTAAATTATTTTTCCAACTTTTAAAGCATTTTTTAGCAGAAATAACTTAAAACAATGTTGCAAAACTTATTTTAAACAAGATTCCTTGAACAAAAACCTAACAAATATCACAATAAAGCTTGGAATCATGGTGATTTCAAGCTCTAATGGAGGTGTTGAGGTAAAAGAAATGGAGAAGAAGGTAATGGACAAAAGAGGAAAGGACAAGATGGTTGTTAGAACCTTCTTTTAGAAAATACCTAGGATGGTATGTGAGAAGATCCTCTCAAATTTCTGTCCCTGGATGGTTCAAATGGGCAGGATTCTTGGCTGCGTTTATAGAAAACGACAGCACGCTGGACACGGCCTCGTGTCGGCTGGACACTTTTTAGCCCTTTTACACTTTTTAGTCAAGTTTTAAATTTAAAAAACACGATATTTACTAACACTAAACACACATATGGGCAAGTGCACCCATCGTGAGCGTAGTATAGTGTTGGTAAGATACCGAGGTCGTCCAAGGACACAAGAGCTTTTAGTACCGGTTTATCCTCAACGTCTAATCAAATCAAAAGTTAGAAAAAGGGTTTTAAGCTAGAAAAAATAAAACTAACTAAAATGCTGAAAAATAAAAATAAAAGTAAAAACAGATAGACAAGATGAATCAGTTGGATCCGACTCGTGTGTAGTGTAACCTTTGATTATTTCCACACTTTTGCACTTTTTAAGAGATTATCTTAGTTATTGTAGTAGGCCCCTCTTTTGAAGGTGACGTTACCCTCAACCCAGTAGTTTGAGTCAGCAAGGATACAATCCTAAAGGGTCGGATTATTGAAAGATAATTAATTAAGTTATTAATGCATAATGTGGTAGGCCCCTCTTTTGAAGGTGACGTTACCCTCGGCTAAGTAGTCTGAGTCTGCAGGGATACAGTCCTAAGTAGTCGGGTTAAAGTTTTAATAGTAGCTTACATATGAGGGGATCAAAGAGTTTGGACCCCCGCCATCCAATACCGGTGGGTATTAAAGGAGGTCCTACTAAATTTGACCCAGGTCCTTGCAGGATCTATACACTGAACAATGGCAAGACTCTTATGAAACCATTCCTTTAACCCCCGACCTGTAACATTTGTGCTCGAGATCATTATAAACAGTCCAATTATCAATAAAACAATGTTATTTGATCCCAATGTTTGTTTGGTTGTGTTTTACATTTTTCATGTTTTGACTTTTGTTCAATTTCAAACTCTACATCGCTTTCTGGAGAATTATACGCAAACTGGTGCGTAAACGTACTCAGTTTAATGCAACAAATACTCCGGAACATCAACATATACTCAACATACCTTAAATAACCTTTACATAACTTAGAAATAAGTTTTGAAGGCCTTGGTATGGCAAAAACAAGTTGATTCGCTTACAGGGACTAAATTTGACAAACTGCGAAAGTATGCCAATTTGAACTGTAACAAACATTCCGGAACATGTCCATAAGTTAAACATACCATAAATATCCTTTACATAGCTTAGAAATAGGCTTTGAGGGGTTTGGTATGCTAAAATAAACTTTTGGATCATTCAGGGACTAAAAGTGTCAAAAGGTGCACAAGTTTGCCCTTTCGCACATAACTTACGTTCTGAATACATCCGGACATCCAAAAATTTATGTAAGCATCATAATATTATGTTTTAATGTTTGGCTTGTCAAAAATCCATTCGTCGCGCATTTTGGATCGTTTTCGCGCTTATGCGCATTCCGTCGTAATTAACCGAACATCGCGATCGTACGGCCAAACGAACCAACATCCGGCATATTTTTGAGCATGTTTCATGCCCGTAAAGCCAAATTTAAGGCCCTAAAAACTAAACATTGTGGACATGAAACATGCTCAAAAATATGCCGGATGTTGGTTCGTTTGGCCGTACGATCGCGATGTTCGGTTAATTACGACGGAATGCGCATAAGCGCGAAAAACGATCCAAATTACGCAACGAATGGAATTTTATCATGCCAATCACTAAAATAAAATGTTTTAATAATTACATAAATTTTTGGATGTCCGGATATATTCAGAACGTAAGATATGCGTGAAAATGCAAACTTATGCACTTTTTGATGCTTTTAGTCCCTGTTGATCAAATAAGTTTATTTTTGCGCACCAAACACCTCTAAGCCTATTTCTAAGCTATGTAAAGGATATTTAGGGCATGTTTAACTTATGATCAAGTTCCGGAATGTTCGATACCATACGAATCAGCAGACTTTTGCAGTTTGACGCAAATAGTCCCTGCGATCGAATAAACTTGATTTCGACACACCAAACCCTCCAAAACTTATTTCTAAGTTATATAAAGGTTTTTTAAGGTATGTTAAGCCTATGTCACTGTTCCAGAATGTTTGTCGTGTTAAAACTGATTACGTTTACGCATCAGTTCGCGTATAACTTTCTAGAAAGCGATTCAGAGCTCGAAATCGAACAAGAATTGATATGTGCAAATGATACACATATTTATACAAATTCCAAGTATGAAACACAATATTTCATTGATTTGGTATTTTTTTGATGGTCGTAGAGACAAAGGTGTCACAATATGTATGAAAACCTTTCGTGACAGCTCCTCACGTTTCGGCATCGGGCGGGGTGTGACAGGCAGAGAGAGAAAACATGGCAAAAAGATGCATAAAATGATTATACATGTAGCTTTAATGGAATTGTATAAATTGCTACAGAGATCAACCACTCGTACAATGAAGTTCGTAAATAATGGTTTGTTTAATTTAAGAGTTAATTGTTCGGATGGTCCCTGTGGTTTCACGTTTTTTCATGTTTAGTCTCCATCTTTTGGAAGTAACATGTATGCTCCCTGTGGTTTGTTCGATTGTTACTCGGGTAGTGCCCGGATTAAGATAAACAATTAATTTACTCAGTTAAATTTATGTGAAATGTATAAACTACCCTTTATACATATATTAGAAAAAAACAAAAATCTAATTACATAAATAGTGTGGGGCCCACCGCACCACTGCCCAACCCCAAGGGTTGTAAACGAACCGAACGTTCAGCGAACAGTTCGTGAACCGTTCGGCGGGAAGTTCGTTTATGTTCGTTCGATAAGCTTAACGAACGAACACGAACAAAAATTTCATTCGATAAGCTTAACGAACAAACACGAACAAAGGTCTCGTTCGTTCGACTGCGTTCTTGAACGTTCGGTAATTTCGTTCGTGTTCGGTTTTTTATGTTTATTTTTCTAAAAATTTTTAATGTTTTATTAATTTTTTACTTTCCCCATATGTATTATTTCCCTCTCTCTGGCCCTCTCCCTCTTTTGATATCACGCTCCTTCATTCAGCTTATCTCCAATCGATTGAACCCATTATTATCCATCCCTTCAATCTTTAAATGGTTATATTTAACTACTTTCGTTGTGTACAATGTTTAAGATTAACGGTGCCTTTTTTAATTTTCAAAATTAAAGTTCATTTGTGTTCGTTTGCGTTCGTGGTTAGTGTTCACGAACTGTTCGCGAACAACCAAAATTCCTTAACGAACGAACACGAACACAAACTTCTGTTTGTCATGTGTGTTCGCGAACAATTAACGAACATTCAAATTTCCTTAACGAACGAACACGAACATAACCTTGTTCGTGTTCGTTCGGTTCGTTTATAGCCCTACCAACCCCTCCTTCTCTACCCAAACCCCAACTCCTCCTCTCCACCCAAACAGACGCCTGCATCACCACCTCCCACCTCCGTCGCAAACACCTTTCACAAATCTCCGACCACCACTGTATGAAATTGTGCGGCCTCTATTTGAGGAAGTTATGGTATTTACTTTGCATTTGTGTATTAATTTGATAGAAGAAAACATAAAGAACCAAAAATCATCATCATCATACTCAGTAAATCCCACCAATAGCAAAGCAAAGGTAAAGTCTGAGGAGGGTAAGATGTAGACAGTCTTACCTCTATCCCGTAGAAATAGAGAGGCTACTTCCAGTGAGACCCCCGGCTCGATAGTAGTTTTGCATCAAGCCTTGGACATAAGGCACATAACACTCAACAATCGGTACAAAGACCGATTAGTGCATGTACCCTTTTGTCTTTCAGCTATCAAGCCACCACATGATGCATGATTAACCGTCCTCAGCTTTTAATGTTATTTTCACGAAATTAGTAAAATAACGTTAAAATTAGTGCACTTTCACTTTTGCCCCCCCCCCCCCCCCGATGACCTACACATAAAGAACCAAAAATGTGGATTGCAAATCTGATACAAATAAAAAGATATAATAGTCTAACCAAATACTAAGCTTTTTACACTATTCTTATACCTTGGTAGGGGTGAGCAAGTTTAGGTCCGAACCGAAAATAACCGAGAAACGAACCGAAAATATACCCAACCAGACCCGAACCCAAGTACCTAGGTATTTAGATCGGTTCCAATTTTCATATAAAATAGGGTCGGGTCGGGTCGGTTCTCGGTTCTTTTCATGGTGAAACCCGATTTGGACCTATGTACCGGAACCGACGTTATATTTAGGGTAGTGAATCGGTTCTGTATTTTATATTTGATCGGTTCTCGGGTTGGGTCGGGTAATGATCGAGTAGGGTCGGGTTTTTCCTTTTGCTCACCCCTATACCTTGGGTTCTGTATAGAACCATCCTTAACAATTCGTTTTTATCTTTCAGGCAAGAAAACAAAACCTAAGAAATATTAGGTTCATGATATTAATTTTAGAGAGCCTCGATCCATGGCTGAAGCAATGGAATTAGATGGGTCAATGGCACCCAACATCCTACCATCACCACCGTTCACCCTACCACTCTGGCCACTTTCCTTTTTCCGGCCATCCAACAAAACAAACACCTTATCAATAATCTGGCAAAAATTGACGAGTGTTGTGCGCTTGCAGTCGTGTTCTTGATTTTGATGTTCACAGGTTTCTTAAGACGATTTGTTTCTGTTCGGAATCAAGACCCACCGAAATCAAGACTTCACAGGTGACATTCCGGTGAATATTTTTGTTTTAACTACATGCTTCAACTACACGCAAACCTGTTTACCGGTAGCCGGTAGCGTCCCGGAGGAAATCGATGATTTGATGTATCTTAAAGAGTTATACTTTGGTATTAATTCCTTTACACCATCAAGACTCCCTCTTTCTTTCAGTTGAAAAAGCTTCAAACTTTTTCATAATGGAAGCCAACATGATCGGGTTTTTGTTATAGATAACAAGCTTTGGATTTTTGATCGGAGGTGGAGAAGAAAATAGATGGAAAAGAGAGTGGGTGGGTACAGAGGGTAATATAGTCATTTCTCATCAACTTAACTTTAACTAGAAAAATTAGTCATCATCTAGTAAACCACAAGAGCATACATGTTATTTTCAAAAGATGGAGACTAAACGTGAAACCACGGGAACTATCCAGACAATTAACTCTTAATATAATTTAATTTACACATCTATATATGATAAAAATAAAAGTGAATCAATAGTGGTTTTCTTATTATATTCATTTATTAGACTATGGGGTATGGGGCGAGGGTTGCGGCGTGGGTTGGGTATAAATGCCCAAGTCACCACCCCGGGTGGGCTTGGGTTTTGGCGTGGCCCTTTGAGCGTGAGTTTCAGCCCGGGCGTTGGGCATGCCTAGCGGTCCTCCGTGGCCGGTTCTCATTGGCTGGGTTGGCTAGGCTATAGCGGTTAGGTTTAAATTCTAAAAAATAACCCTTTGGCCAAGCCAAACGGTTCACTCAAGTCACTATAAAACCCCCCAACCCCACCGCCTGTCCACATCGCTACCCCAACCCTTCATTCCACCTACCCGAACCCGCTACCCACACTTGATACCGGCACAACGTGATGAAGGGCCGCCAACCCGGTGAGACCCATTACTAGCCGGAAGCTTTCGCTAGCTACCGGCACAACGTGGGGAACGACCGACACAATTTAAACGCGTGCCAACACAAGTGGCGCGAACTACGACCGAAGCTCGACCGTTTTAAAGTCTACTACGATAGCGTCCCGAGCGGTGATATAAGTCACGAAGACCGGGTGGCGGTGACCAACATCGAGTTCCGGGGCAAGGAGCGGAAGCCGTTTGACAAGCTCGCCCTGTTCGAAATCTACTTAACGCTTTAGGCTTTTTTTTTTTTTTAATTTTGTAATCCTTTTTTTTGTAGAATTTTGTAATTTTTAGGAACTTTTAATAATAATTTTAGGCTTTTTTTTTAATTCTGTGTGTATTTTTTAATTTTAGTTTTTTTTAATATTTATAAAACTGGCCAACCCACGCGGGCTAGCCACGCGCCGCCATACCGACCCAACACGTCATTCACCAGGGGGGCGGGGCTCGAAGTCCACGTGTCAACCCATGCCCCAAACCCCCACCCCAGCATACCCCACGGTCAAAAACACCAATGCTCTTTTGCGCAACACGCGTCATTGAAAAACACTAGTTAATATAAAATTGTAAATTGATATTGTCAATTTTTTTATTAAAATTTTCATTTCACTTTATTCGATACGTAATTTGCATTCCAATAGTTCGTGTACAGTAATTTTTTAAAATGCATAAATATGCAGCTATGTTTAAATTTTTTTTTCTTGATATTTTAGTATAAATTTTGTTAAAAACGAAGTTGAATCTGAAATAGAATATTTTTGTATCATCGACTATATTGAGTGTCAATACTCTGACAAACCGAACGAATTATGTCCGTACATCAGTACCACTATTCATTTTTATTGTTTTTTTATTGATGTAAAACATGTGACGATATTCTTTTAGGCAAATCACGAGTGTTTTTCTCGTTCGGTTAATATAACAAGTGTCTATATCGTAACAAACCGATTCGATACGAAACTGAATTTTCAACCCCATGGTTGGCATAATCCCACTAGTGTAATTAAAAATGTCACAAGCCATCCAAAATAAAAATGAAAAAAAAAATATCAAAACAAAACTTATTCACAACACAAATTTACATCACATGCACATTGTACAAGTGTAGCATGGATGGTTTAAATACAAGTCTTGATTGAAGAACGCACCCCACCTCCATGTGAACATTTAAAATCCAATCATTCTTTTGGATTCGGTGACCGGTTAAATTAATATTCTCCCTGTATGCATACAGATTCCTCGTGATCAATTACACGTTAACATCAGTGATATTATGTACACGTGTTCCGACGTATCTACGCCGGTGTTAGTTCACGGCGGCTGACGGAAGTAACGGCACGGCGTTTAATTATAACATCACGGCTAACGGTAGTGTAATTCTGCCATCTTTCTCGGTACTGGCGCTAATCAGCCGTATCACTGTACTCTGGATGAGTGGACATCCAACTATACTAGTACATACGACCGTTTAAAACTTTGGTGAAATGACTGTTAAACCCTTCACACTCGAAATATTGTGAGGAAATTAAACTTGAATTATTATATAAGACTAGTTACAATGCGCGCGGGTACATTGCAAACATTAGATAAATTAGTTCAAGTATTATGTAACGCGTTAATCATTTGAAAATGCTTGTTTCGACGTACCCGATTGAACTCATTGTAACCAATATAACCCTTTCAACTCCGTTCTTTTTATGTAGTTGCAAGTAAATTACGCTAATTAGTAAGAAATGAATGTATGTTAGTTTTTTGGTGTAAAAATGTACAAATAACTACATCATAAACTATATACATGTTACAGAGAGTAGAAAGTTTGAATAAGTTTTGTTTAATGACAAAAGTATCAACGTCTCATGTTTATGATGCTTAGACAGAGTCTTCACAATCAATGCAACAAACTCAGCAATGAATCCGCGTTGTTGATCTCCAACGGCCATGACAGCGCCGCCTTATCGAAAACGTAAGCATTCAGTCTCCAGTCATCGTCGGTGGTTGAATTGGCATTGTTGATCTCCAACATCCCACTCCCACGAAATCCTCGCTGTAGGATTTGATGGTCGTAGCCGGTGACAACCATCAAAACGAAAAAAAAATAGAGCAAAAAAGGGGGATTATGAGAGTAAGTAATGGAAGTGCGTATGAAATTAAAGGGAACTTACGTTCGATGCTCTTCTAATCTTCTCTTACTGATGCGTGTGTGGTGGTTATATATTTTATGTATATTTTTAGCCCTTTATACACTTTAGTCAAGTTTTAAATTTATAAAACACGACATTTTACTAACACCAAACACACATATGGGCAAGTGTACCCATCGTGAGCATAGTATAGTGTTGATAAGATACCGAGGTCGTCCAAGGACACAAGAGCTTTTAGTACCGGTTTATCCTCAACGTCTAATCAAATCAAAAATTTAGAAAAAGGTTTTAAACTAGAAAATAAAAACTAAAAATGCTGAAAAAATAAAAATAAAACAGATAGACAAGATGAATCACTTGGATCCGACTCACCTTTAGTGTAACCTTTGGTTATTTCCGCACTTTTGCACTTTCTAAGAGATTATCTTAGTTATAGTAGTAGGCCCCTCTTTTGAAGGTGATGTTACCCTCAACTCAGTAGTTTGCTCAGCAAGAATACAATCCTAAAGGGTTGGATTATTGAAAGATAATTAATTAAGTTATTAATGCGTAATGTGGTAGGCCCCACTTTTGAAGGTGACATTACCCTCGGCTAAGTAGTTTGAGTCAGCAGGGATACAATCCTAAGTAGTCGGGTTAATATTTTAATAGTAGTTTACATATGAGGGGGTCAAGGAGTTCGGACCCCCGCCATCCAATGCCAGTGGGTATTGAAGGAGGTCCTACTAAACTTGACCCAGGTCCTTGCAGGATCTATACACTGAACAAGGCAAGACTCTTACCAAACTATTCCCTTAACTCCCGACCAGGTAGCCAACATATCTCCATATAGACCGTGGAGATATGAATGGTGAAAAATCTTTTATTTTATATAGACAGTAAAATAATGCCAAGACACCACGGACAAATGATAAGGAAGATTCACCTACAACATAAAAAACTAGTTGTTAAAGTCATTAATACATAACCAAATAAAAAGTGAGAAAAGATTAAAAATAAAAAGTATTACACTAAATGTTTGTCTTCACCAAGTGATGTAAGAGACTTAGGCAAACATGCCCTTTGATTGTCAAGAACTCTTACGATCAATCTTGGATCCCGAGAGTACTACACACACTCTATGATGGATGATGGATGATGGTGGTGGATGTGGGTTGTGATGGTGGTGGTGGGTGGGTGTAGTGTGAGAGAGGTGGTTTGCCAAGGGATGGTTTGCAAGTGAGCCAAGCACCCCTATTTATAGCCTGCACAGAAGCCCGGACATGGCCCCGTGTCCACCCATCTTCTCTTTCTTCATTAAATGCAGTTTGTCTGCATTAGTTGACCACGCCACCGTGTCCGCTGGGCACGACCCCGTGTGCAGAAGCGTATTTGTACTATCAAGATTTCCCTAGATTCTGCGAATCTTAAAGTTGACCACGGCCCCGTGTCCGCTGGACACGCCCCCGTGGTGGGTCATAGAAGCTTTTACAACTTTGTCTTTTCTGCAGACACTTGGGCACGCCCCCATGCTCAGTGAGCACGGGGCGTGTTCAGCCTTCTGTTATCTTGTTTTTACTTGGGGAGATGTTGTCGAGGGGTCGGGCATGCCACGTTTATTCCTTTTCTTGTATTATTGTTAGATTTGGCTGCATTTTTGCTTCTTTTGTCCATTTAAGCTCTTTTAACCCTGAAAATACAAAAGGAAGACAAAAACACACTTTTTCCAACATTAGTACTAAAAAAGGGTTAGTTTTATGCTACATTTGATTTAATTTATATGTTACATTTTTCGCACATCAAATACCCCCACACTTGAATCTTTGCTTATCCTCAAGCAAAACTCTTTATAATGTGGCTTACACTCCCAAACGGAATGGGTAGAAGAGAAGGTTTTTGGGCTTGTCATAGAGTGTCGGGATTCCAAGATTCTTTATTAGGTTTTATTTTTATTTTATTTACAATCCTATTCGTCGTGATTTATTTAGAACATTACATAAAATAAATTACTTATTTGGGCATAACATGCCTCTTTAAAATTCCATTTATATACAAGGTCACATACCTCACGGGGGATCACTCAACACTCGGCCGAAGATGTATTTTTGTGAAACACTCGAGAGCGGCATGGAACTTACTTCTACCATAAGCTTGCCAAATAATCAATCCTCCTCCTTTTTAACTATACACCTTTGTAAATATCAAGAGGACTTTTTGGGGGAAGGGTTAGGCTTGGGTTAAAGGTAGGTGGTTGGGTTAGTGGTTAGTAGAAAAGGGCGAAAGGCGTGAAAAGCGTCGGTTTTCGTAAAACATTTTGTTTTTGTGACTTTTTATTCCAATGAAGCATTATTCAAACAAGCCTTCTTTTGAGGAGCTTTGTTTGTTTATTGCTAACTTCATTTTTTTTAATGATAAAGATTAAGGAAGTCACAAGCAAACCGAGCTTTGTTACTAAAATAAAGGGTTTAAAATGAAAAAGTGTTTTGGTGCGTAAAAATGGTGTTTGTTTTGGGTTAAGAAATGAAAAGGTTTAGGCTCAAAGGGGTTAACTAGGGGGATTTTGGGTAGGTGGTAAAAAAAAAAAAAAAATAATGGTATTGAAATAAAAAGGGTTAGTCCTAATGCCTCCATCATTTACTTACTTGGGTTTAAGTTGGTAAGGACCGGGAATGTATCGCCATGGCAAGTTCTAGAGTCGTAAGAACCAAGCGACTATTCACACAAGAAACAAAAATGAGCATTTAGTTTAAATATGTGTATTTGTATGCTCAATAAAGGCTCAAAACTCACTTTTTGTGGGAATTAGTTTTTATGTGATCAAGTATATATATAATCAAATCTTAACTAGATTTGTCATGTTGTTTCATAATTTTCTTATGTTGGTTCTTTTTATCACGACGCTATCGGTTGTAAATTTGTAAAGATATAACCATTTTAGAACTTGAAATTCCCAAATTAAACCAAGACAAGTAAAAAAGAATTGAAAAGATTTTGAAAAAAATTGGGGTGTTTAGCGGTTCCAATAGAGTTTTGTGTAAGGCTTGTAATTAGGACTTGCAAAATTCAATGTTTTAGCATCCCCCCACACTTAAATTACACATTGTCCTCAATATGTCCCAAAAATAAGTTTTTAGGTTGATTGAATGTGTAAAAGTGTGTTTAAAAACAAATTTTAATGTTACTGGGCATCTGGACACGGGCCCGTGGTGTCCGGGCACGGCCCCGTGTTCAAGTTGCCAGTAACAGAAATTAATAAAAAGAAACAGAAGCCTGGGCACGGGGACGTGTTCAGCGAACACGCCCCGTGTCCAGTTACCTGAACTGGGCGATTTTCTGCAGACGGTTCAGCACGGGGCCGTGTTGGCGGGACACGGCCCGTGCCGAACTTGCTGTAATGAAGAAAATTTTAGGGGAGGCTCTGTTTTTGTGCATGGGGTGCTGGTTCAAGTTTCCCTTGGTATCCTTCACCATCCCGAGTGTGTTTTATTCCTGAAAATTAAAACTAAACTAGAAAACATAAAAATTAATCTAAACTAAACTAAGGATAGTTCCGCGGAATGCCTCCGTGGTGCGCTACGTTTATAAGGGTCCTTGGCTAGACGCAAAGCCAGTCATATGTTATCCAATTGGGATGTTTTGCATCTCATGTTGCACCGTCAGAGAGCATCATCCAAACTTGAGTCTATGACCTTCATGTAATTGACCGGGTCATCGTCTTCTACTCTCTTTCAAACTCCGAACTTCATTTACTTGTCCCCAACTCTTAATGTTAGTGTTCCACCATTCATGTCTACCACTGCGTGGGCCGTAGCTAGGAATGGCCTCTCTAAGATGAGTGGTACTTCGGTATCTTCCTCCATATCTAATATGACAAAGTCGGCTGGAAAGACAAATTCGCCGACTTTGACCAATAGATTTTCAACGACTCCTTGTGGATATTTGACGGACCTATCGGCGAGTTGCATGCTCATTTTTGTAGGGCTTGTTTTCCCAAGGCCGAGTCGGTCGAACATTGATGGGGGCATGAGGTTGATGCTAGCCCCGAGGTCGGCTAGTGCATTGCGAATGGGAGATTCCCCAATCGAACAAGGGATTGTGAAGCTTCCAGGGTCAATCTTCTTTTGCGGGAGTTTGTTGAGTAGCAAGGCAGAGCATTCTTCGCTTAAATTAACTAATTGCAATGATTCCATTTTCCTTTTTTGAGTGAAGAAGCCCTCATAAATTTTGAATATTTAGGCGTTTGGGTTAGGACTTCAATAAATGGAATATTAACATACAATTGTTTTAGCAAATTTTCGAACTTTGTGAATTGCTCATTGGTCTTTTGGTGAATTAACCGACCGGGGTACGGAACCGGAGGATTCTTGGTGGGCTCTTGATTTGGTGGAGGAGCCGTCTCTTGTTGAGGCGTTGGTGGAGTTGTGGTTTGGCTAGATCGGATCTTTTCAGTTGGAGGTAATGGAGCCTCCTCGGGACCCACGGTACGGTTTCTCAATGTGATGAGATGTACTTGCGCCTTTGGGTTGGTTTCGGTATTACTTGGTAACGCGCCTTGTGGTCTCTCGGAGATATTTTGAGCTAGTTGATTTAATTGTTTTTCAATGTTTTGAATACTAGCTTGTTGATTTCTAAAATTCGATTCCAATTGTTGAAATCGATCCGAGTTTTTCTTTTCGGTGTCGGAGATGAGGCGAGATACGGTATCTTCAAGCCTTTCTCGTCCCCCTTGTTGTTGAGAGAAATTTTGTGACTCGTTTCTTGGTTGTTGAAAGTTTGTTCGTTGGTTTAGATTTTGTTGGTTACTACTATTGCCGGGTTCTCTCCAACCAAGGTTAGGGTGGTTACGCCATCCTTGGTTGTAGGTACCCGTTGGAGGACCCGACGACCTAGGTCTATTATCAATGTAGTTTACCGATTCTGTTTGATTATCCATTTCTTTCATACAACTCCAATTTTCATGTGGCCCACCACACCCCTCGCAAGCCATAACCGAAGCCGTTTTTGCCATTTCTAACTTTTTGATTTTTGAAGAAATGGCTTCGATTTAGGCTTGCAAGGAACTGCTCTCATCAATCTTATAGGCGCCCGTGGCAATAGATTTCGTGCCTCGGGGAGTGTGCCATTGAAAATTGGTTTGAGCAATTTTCTAAATTTGATTATAAATTTCATTTGGACGACGATTACCTAAAAGACCCCCGGAGCTAGAAAGTGGATACTTGTTGCCATACCGCAAGACCGTGATGAGGACACTTTCTTAGTAGCTTCTTGAACCTTTCCCAAGTTTCATATAAGGATTCCCCGTCCTCTTGTGAATATGTGTTAATTTCAGTCATTAATTTAGCTGTCTTAGCAGGAGAGAAATACTTTGATGTGTGTAAAATGCAACATATAAATTACATCAAATGAGGCATAAAACTAACCCTTTTTAAGTGCTAATGTTGGAAAAAGAGTGTTTTTGTCTTCCTTTTGTATTTTCAGGATTAAATGAGCTCAAATTCACAAAAGAAACAAAAAGACAGCTAAATCTAACATAAATACAAGAAAAGGAACATAAGTGGATTGCCCGACCCCTCAACAGCATCCTCCCAAGCAAAATAGAGAAGGCAGAAGACTGAACACGCCCCGTGCTCAGCCAGCACGGGGCCGTGCCCAAGAAGCAGCAGAAAAGACAAACCTATAGAAGCTTCTATTGCCCACCACAGGGCCGTGCCCAGTGAACACGGGGGCGTGGCAAAAGTACAGCAGACGCATTAATTATAATTGTGAATTACAATTAATGAAGAGAGAGAGTGTCAGACATGCAAAGGCCCGTGTCCAGCGGACACGGGGCCGTGCCCAGCCTTCTGTTCAGCCTATAAATAGGAGTGCTTGGTTTCATTGCAACTCATCCCTTGGCACACCACCTCTCTCACACTTCATCCACCACCCACCACCATCACAACACCATCATCCACCACCATCATCCATTGTCCATCAAAGAGTGTGTGAGTCGTCTCGGGATCCAAGATTGATCGTAAGAGTTCTTGACAATCAAGGCCATGTTTGCCTAAGTCTCTTACATCACTTGGTGAAGACAAGTGTTTAGTATAATACTTTTTATTTTTAATCTTTTGCACTTTTTATTTGGTTTTGTATTAATGACTTTAATAACTAGTTGCTTATGTTGAAAGTGATCTTTCCTTATCGTTTGTTCGTGGTGTCTTGGCATTATTTTACTGTCTATATAAAATAAAAGATTTTCACCATTCATATCTCCACGGTCTATATGGAGGTATGTTGGCTACCTGGTCGGGGGTTAAGGGAACGGTTTGGTAAGGGTCTTGCCCTTGTTCAGCGTTTAGAGGTCCTGCAAGGGACCTGGGTCAAATTTAGTAGGATCTCCTTCAATACCCATAGGTATTGGATGGCGGGGATCCAAACTCTTTGACCCCCTCATAAGTTAACTACTATTAATACTATAACCCGGCTATTTAGGACTGTATCCCTGCTGACTCAGACTACTTAGTCGAGGGTAACATCACCTCCAAAAGAGGGGCCTACCATAATTTGTATTAATAACTTAATTCATTATCTTTCAATAATCCGACCCTTTAGGATTGTATCCTTGCTGACTCAAACTACTGGGTTGAGGGTAACGTCGCCTTCAAAAGAGGGGCCTACTACAATAACTAAGATAATCTCTTAAACAAGTGCAAAAGTGCGAAAATAATCAAAGGTTATACTAATACACGAGTCGGATCCAAGTGATTCATCTTGTCTATCTGTTTTTTTTTTCAGCATTTAGTTAGTTTTCATTTTCTTAGTTTAAAAATCTTTTCTAACGTTTTGATTTGATTAGACGTTGAGGATAAACCGGTACTAAAAGCTCTTGTGTCCTTGGACGACCTCGGTATCTTACCAACACTATACTACGTCCACGATGGGTGCACTTGCCCATATGTGTGTTTAGTGTTAGTAAATATCGTGTTTTATAAATTTAAAACTTGGCTAAAAGTGTAAAAAGGGCTTAAAATATACATCTAAAATATAACACACTTCACGCACGTCAACTTATATAGAAACTTTTGGGCTAGTTCATCCCAGGTGTTTACCGAGCCAACTGGGAGGGTATTTAGCCAAGCCTTAACTCGGTCCTTTAGTGAAAATGGAAACATTCGATGGCGGATGGCGTCATTTGATGCTCCATTGATCCGAAAAGTATCACATATTTCCAAGAAGTTAGTAATATGTAAATGGGGATCTTCGTCCGCAAGCCCATGGAAGGTTGCGGAGTTTTGAAGCATTTGTATCAAATGCGGCCGAAGTTCGAAGTTGTTGGCTTCGACATTCGGTGCATTGATAGCGGAGCCGAGATTACCTACGGTGGGACGTAGGTAATCCATGAGGGTACGTTGGTCTGCCATTGGAAGTGGGTCCCCCGAAACTTTCTCTTGGTTTTTAGCTTTAAGTCTTTTCTTAGAAAGCATTCGGGTTCGTCTAGAGGTTCTTTTATGTCTCTACTAGAACTGGAGCTCATACACTGCGTGGAAAGTTCAGATGTGGCGCCTGGGTTCCAAGTCCTGCAATAAAAACAAAAGAGAACGTTGGTCAGAAGTTTCACCACGGCCCCGTGCTCAGATGAACACGGCCCGTGGGCGGAGATACAGTGATTGTTTTCCGGATCCCTATTACTGGGGAGCTCGACACGGCCCCGTGTTGCACCAACACGACCTCGTGCTCAGCTCTCTGTAACTCGGAAAATAAAAACTGCCAGTAACAGTGCTGGGCACGGCCCGTGTCCGACCAGGCACGGCCCGTGCTGAGCTCTGCAAAAACTGAAAATTTATAAAAATCCTAAAAAAAAACAGAAAAATAAGAAAAAGCGATTAGGCCGTTGATTCCTGACTTTCTTAAAATCCTTGTGTCCCCGGCAACGGCGCCAAAAACTTGAAGCGTGTGTGGTTGTTATATATTTTATGTATATTTTTAGTCCTTTTTACACTTTAGTCAAGTTTTAAATTTATAAAACACGATATTTTACTAACACCAAACACACATATGGGCAAGTGCACCCATCGTGAGCGTAGTATAGTGTTGGTAAGATACCGAGGTCGTCCAAGGACACAAGAGCTTTTAGTACCGGTTTATGTTCAACGTCTAATCAAATCAAAAATTTAGAAAAAGGTTTTAAACTAGAAAATAAAAACTAAAAATGTTGAAAAATAAAAATAAAAATAAAACAGATAGACAAGATGAATCACTTGGATCCGACTCGCCTTTAGTGTAACCTTTGATTATTTCCACACTTTTGCACTTTTTAAGAGATTATCTTAGTTATAGTAGTAGGCTCCTCTTTTGAAGGTGATGTTACCCTCAACCCAGTAGCTTGAGTCAACAAGGATACAATCCTAAAGGGTTGGATTATTGAAAGATAATTAATTAAGTTTTTAATGCGTAATGTGGTAGGCCCCTCTTTTGAAGGTGACGTTACCCTCGGCTAAGTAGTTTGAGTCAGCATGGATACAATCCTAAGTAGCCGGGTTAATGTTTTAATAGTAGTTTACATATGAGGGGTCAAGGAGTTCGGACCCCCGCCATCCAATGCCAGTGGGTATTGAAGGAGGTCCTACTAAACTTGACCCAGGTCCTTGCAGGATCTATACACTTAACATGGCAAGACTCTTACCAAACCATTCCCTTAACCCCCGATCAGGTAGCCAACATATCTCCATATAGACCGTGGAGATATGAATGGTGAAAATCTTTTATTTTATATAGATAGTAAAATAATGCCAAGACACCACAGACAAATGATAAGGAAGATTCACCTTCAACATAAGAAACTAGTTATTAAAGTCATTAATACATAACCAAATAAAAAGTGCGAAAAGATTAAAAATAAAAAGTATTACACTAAATGCTTGTCTTCACCAAGTAATGTAAGAGAATTAGGCAAACATGGCCTTTCTTTATCAAGAACTCTTACAATCAATCTTGGATCCCGAGACTACTAGACACACTCTATGATGGATGATGGATGATGGATGATGGTGGTGGATGTGGGTTGTGATGGTGGTGGTGGGTGGGTGTAGTGTGAGAGAGGTGGTTTGCCAAGGGATGGTTTTCAAGTGAGCCAAGCACCCCTATTTATAGCCTGCACAGAAGCCCGGACACGGCCCCGTGTCCACCCATCTTCTCTTTCTTCATTAAATGCAGTTTGTCTGCATTAGTTGACCACGCCCCCGTGTCCGCTGGGCATGACCCCGTGTGCAGAAGCGTATCTGTACTATCAAGATTTGCCTAGATTCTGCGAATCTTAGAGTTGACCACGGCCTCGTGTCCGCTGGACACGCCCCCGTGGTGGATGATAGAAGCTTCTACAACTGTCTTTTCTGCAGACACTTGGGCACGCCCCGGTGCTTAGTGAGCATGGGGCGTGTTCAGCCTTCTGTTCTCTTGTTTTTGCTTGGGGAGATGCTGTCTAGGGGTCGGGCATGCCACGTTTATTCCTTTTCTTGTATTATTGTT
This sequence comes from Helianthus annuus, assembly GCF_002127325.2. Lineage (NCBI taxonomy): Eukaryota > Viridiplantae > Streptophyta > Magnoliopsida > Asterales > Asteraceae > Helianthus > Helianthus annuus. The sequence goes on along the minus strand of NC_035447.2, from coordinate 162,884,197 downwards.
AGATTTGGCTGCATTTTTGCTTCTTTTGTCCATTTAAGCTCTTTTAACCCTCAAAATACAAAAGGAAGACAAAAACACACTTTTCCAATATTAGTACTAAAAAGGGTTAGTTTTATGCCACATTTGATGTAATTTATATGTTGCATTTTGCGCACATCACTGACGATTTAAGTATTGTTTGAATGAATTTAAACCCCGTCGCCGCTTAATTCCAAAGTCGAGGCTTCCATAGTTGACATAAGATCGACATAAATCAAATAAAGACCATGATCTCAACTCTTTGGATTACAAGCAGCAACAAACCATCATGTTCTTGTTTCTTCAACTAAAGCATTTGTTAAATTAAATCAAGAAAACCCAAATAAATTTCTTTAAATTGTTACATTGTTAGCCATTTTTCCTTTACAACAAATCAACGATAATAATAAACAAAGTAATTAAAATTTATCTCGAAGAAAAATATGTGTGAAAACGGAACTACGATGAAAGATTTGCGACGAATTGGCGAAGCATAATAGCGGATGGCGGCAAGCAATGGTGGCATTTGATCGCGGGTTTCGATTGGGATTTTTAGCATCAATTATAAAGATTTACTAACAATACAATATAGGGGACAGATAAGGCGGCGTTTAAATGTGTGTTTTTCAAGTGACTGCAACCACTTAAACAACTAAACAAATAGGTTAACACATGTCCCCAAAACTAACCCATTGAGTTCTAACCAAAAATCTATATAATTTATTTTGAAATTAAAAGAAGGTTTGAAATTCAAGAGTTAAAACATGAAACAATAGCTTGTAGGCTGCTTATTGTTTTTCAATCTAACAATTTGAAGACAAGCTAAATGAAGAATCCACAACCCCATTTCTTGAAACCTAAAAAAAATATGATTTTTAACAAAATATCTACACAAACACAAAAGACTTTTACCTTCTTATTGTGGCACAACAAATGCAACGTATCCAGCAAGGTAGTCACCAACATCTCGGTGAACCTCAATCCATGGAATGTGGGCGCAAATGTCTGCTGTAAAACGCTTTCCCCACACTTTCGCCCTCTCAATTCCTGTAAAACAACATCAACAACTACATTCATCTTCTCTAACAAACTGCATATTCGTCGGTTTAAAAAAAATCAACCGATTAGACATCATTGACTGCGGATCTAACTGAAAAGTAACATGCAGGGGAAAGAAACTTACCGGATCTTCGCCATAACCCTAGCCTTTTCTGTAATATGTTTCTATTTTTGTCGGCGCATGGTTCTTCGTCACAGCTACCGTCGAAACCCTAGGGGTTCGTCGTTGTTTTAAGTTTTTTAGATAGAGAACGGAAACGTTGATGTTGATGGTTTTGTTGTTGTGTTGTGGTGGTGATTGAAGAGGGGTAGGAAAAGGACACCAACAGAGCAGGGTTGTATGGATGAAAGTGCTGTTTCTAGCGACCCGGTTGTCGCTTTGTTGCTCGATGAAGTGGTTGTCAAAGACTGGTGCAAGTGGACATTTAAGAATATTATTGCCGAGCTTAAGCCTATTTACAATCTTAATGTAGAGGAAGTGAAGGAAAGGTCAAACGTGCTTCTCAAGTTTACAGCGAGGCTAGCATGCATATTATATGTCCTTGAAGTGTTGGAATCATCTTTTAAGGGTTCCCTCTCGGCACAGCTTCAGGATATTCACCACTTACAGGAAAACATACTAAAGACAAAGCAGCATATGGAGATGTTGATTTGGTATACAAGGCATCAACATCTTGAATATCTAAATCGGCATGCTAGTTTCCCATCATGGCGTTCTGATGTCCGCGAGAGAAAATCAACGGCCATCAAACATGCATGGCCGGCCCCAACTGAAATCTCAACACCAGATGGCGAAATCTTGTTCATCCACGATGCTTTATCAAATCTTGACCCACAACAAGAGTATACACCGGATAGAGATTATGAACTAGAGATTGCTTCTCTGCAGAAAGACGAAGATTTTTCATTGTCTAGAGCCAAAATCGAAGGACTCATAGGAAGCTATCCATTTAAAAACTTGCGGTCGACTATTGACGTTCTCTTTCTATATGGAAGCTCAGACCTTGTGGTAGCAAAACAAGCCATTTTCTTATATTACCTGTTTGATCGACTCTGGAAAGATACGGGTTGGGCAATTTGTATACAAAATGCAATAGTGTACTTGTGGCACAAATGGAAATCTAAACTACTGAAGAAAGATAATTTGCTGATGTGCTTATTCTTAGTCCAAAGGCTTCTTGTAATCGACATAATAATAGTAGAACAAGCGGGTTTACCCGGTTGCAGGGGTATGTTGGACCTTTGCCGGATAGCGATAAAGATAGACAACAAAGAATCACATATTCAAGATTCTTTTAATTGTGTCATAAAGGCTGCAACAGCCTTTGAATTTGCTCAAAAGCTTCATGCATTTCTATTCAACTGTGCCAGATCAACAACAACATGCTCCAACTCTGTGGCTTATTTTCATGCAGATGAAGAATATTCCAAGTTTGGTTTTGATAGTTTTGATTAGCAATTTTTTTTGTTTTTGATTTTTGGGGACAAAAATCTTTTATGGGGGGAGTATTGTTAGGTGTTAAATAATAGAGAGACTTGAAGTGTAATTGTAGAGTAGTATAGGGGGTTATTGTGAACATGTCTAGTTGTACTTAAAGAACCAGCAGATGAATGAGAAGGGTGGCTAATGATTTGAGATTGATCTCCTTCTTTAACTGAGAATTCTTCTTCTTCTTTCTCTGTGTTAGCTCAATCTCTCGATTACCATTTTTGTTCGTAACAGTATCCTTGCAACACCACTAATTCCCTCTAATTCACCTCTAATTTTTCCCAATCGGTGACACCATTGAGTGGAACGGCATGTGCAATGTTATAGTTAGTGAGTATGACGGTGACGAACTAAATTAAATACAAATTGCATATTGCTTGGAGTTGAAATTGGGTCTCTTTAATTTTAAAATTGGTTCTTCTGTTGGGGCTTACAATAAATATAATTTTTGTTTTGTTTATTTGGGCTTAATAGAGCAATACAAATATGATATATAAATATTTTTGAAAATTTTGTTGTCTCGATTTTTATGGAGGCCCTAGGCCGTTACCTAGATTTGAAAGGCTCTAGGTATGACCCTGTTTTTAATTCACACAAATTAAAGCCAGAAGATGTGAGAAAATTTTCTACATTATTCGTTTTACTATATCACTTTATCATATAGGTTTTCAAACATTTTTAACAGTTGAGATCATTAGGTTATAACAACTCTACATATATAATGTTTAACATCCTTAAATTTATTAACATCACGTATTATTCTCTACAACTGTTAGTGTCACTTATTATTGCTAAATATAAGACTTTTTGTATTGGGGTTGTGTGCACCAACCGTGCCACCTCAGCGAGGCATGAGAGGCAAACACCCATAGAGGGGCGCCAGAGAGCGAGGGCTTGGGTGGACTCATAGGCGAGTGTGGAACCACAACAGAAAACTCTATTCAAAGAAGATGGACGGTGATTAGTTACGTCACGTGTAGGTCTCATCATTTTTTTCACGTCTCCAATAAAGATACCATTACACATAATCTAAACTCGATTAATCGTAATAAAATATTAGTATACAATTTAAAATAAACAAAAGGTGAAAGATGAAGGAGGGTAGTATTAGGGCTGTAAACGAACCGAACGAACACGAACAAGACCATGTTCATATTTGTTCGTTAAGGAAATTAACATGTTCGCGAACTGTTCAGGAACGCATACCGAACATAAGTTTATGTTCGTGTTCGTTACGGAAATTCAATTGTTCACGAACAGTTCGTGGACACTGGTCTCGAACACAAGCAAATAAAAATGAACGCGAACGAACATTTAACTTGAAAATAAAAAAATGAAAACATTGTTATCCTTAAACATTGGATATAAGTACTTAAATACAACCACCAAATGATAAATCAAAACACAAAAATCTACCACACCACCAAACGATGAATAAAGTTTAACTAACTTAGACATAATTATCCTTAAAAATGTCTTAGAATGCCCAAATTTTAACTAACTTAGAAAAAATAGGGTTTCAAGTTTTCAATATGTTTAGATAAAAGGTTTATTATTTAATATTTTTTCAATATAATCAAACGAACATATTACCGAACGTTCACGAACGCAGTCGAACGAACGAGACCTACGTTCATGTTCGTTCGCTAAGCTAACCGAACGAAATTTTTTGTTCGCAAGCTAATCGAACGAACATAAACGAACTTTCCGCCGAACGGTTCACGAACTGTTCGCTGAACGTTTGGTTCGTTTACAGCCCTAGGTAGTATTGTCAAAAGTAAAAAAAAAAGAGTAAACTGCCATTTTGGTCCCTGTGGTTTGGCCAGTTTTGCCACTTTAGTCCAAATCTCAAACTTATTACATCTGGGTCCCTGTAGTTTGCATTTTGTTGCCATTTTAGTCTAAAACTCAAAAACCCTATTTTTTTGACTGTTGCAACCTCATATTTTGTCTTTTAGTTCAGGGGCATTTTGGTCATTTTGCTTTTCATTTAACATTTTCTTAATTCAAAAATTAATATATATATAATCAGCTCTCTCTCTCTCTCTCTCTTATTAAAACCCAGATCAAATACCCCCTATCCCAATTACATCAAAACCCTAAAATTAACTTCAGCCGAAAGATGGAGGTGGTGGATGTTGCAACAGTTGCAGAAACAAGCAGCAGTTGCAGAAACAAGCAGGTCGCCGGAGATGTTGCAGGTCGTCGGAGATGTTGCAGCAGTTGCAGAAACAGGCAGCAGTTGCAGAAACAAGCACCAGTCTTCTTCACATCCGTTAAACCCACTTCAACATTCAACCCCCAAACAACAATCTTCACCATGATCTCTTCACTCCCTTCAACCTCTACATTTCAATTACCCACTTCCACCCCTCCACCAACAAAAATCCTGACCCTAATCACCCCTAATTCCAAGTTCAACATCTGTAAAAAAGCATGATAAACACCAAAAGAAACCCATCATTCAATTCGGTGAACAACAACATTATTCCGATTCAAAAAAACCCAAATTTCAAAACCCAAATAAAACTCTCATCTAATTACAGTGAACTTCATAAAAAGCAGGCCATAATTTGGGGAACTCTCATCTGTTTTTTAACCATCAAAATCAACCTAACCTCATAAAAACCCACCACAAGACTCACTTTCACAGAAGCAAAATCATTACCATTGAGAGTCGTTTCAAGACTCGCTTTCAGTTCCAGAAGCAAAGCAGGCCATAATTTGGGGAAATCATGGCTAGTCGTCGACGACGGTGCTGTGGGGGTGGCGTCGGGTGCCGGCTCTGATGAAGACGATGACGGTTGCTGATGTTAATGATGGTGTCAGTGGTGGTGTTACTCGACGGTTGCCTCTCTCTCTTCTCTCTCTCTCTCTATCTCTTCTCTGAACTACAACCACCACACCACCACCCCCACCACCGCATCATCCCCACCACCACCATCCCACTGCCGCCAACACCACCATCCCACTGCCATCATCTCTCTCTTCTCTCTCTCCTCTCTCTCGAACACCACCGCCATCGAACTCCACCACCGCCGTCGTCCCTGATTTTCAAGATCTGAATCGACTTGGGTTGATCTGAATCGACCGAAAGAATTTTTAAGATCTCTCGAACACCACCGCCACCGAAAGAATTTTCAAGATCTGAAAGAATTTTCAAGATCTGTAATCGGATTGATGTTGTTGTTAATCGGCTTATTGTATTTATTAAATATCCCGTAAAAGTGATCAGGATAGTTGTTTGTTTCAACTTTATTAGTTCTTGAAATGAAGAAGGTGAGATGTAGAGAGAGATGAGGATTGAAAGAATTTTCAAGATCTGTAATCGGATTGATGAAAGAGAGAGAGAGAGGGAGATAGGACAGAGACAAATGATATTATGTTTAATTATAAATAGAAAAAGATTTAACCAATATTTAGTTATAATAATTCTAAAATGACCAAAATACCCCTGAGGGTAAGGACAAAACAGAGGGTTTTAATTTGGGGATTCTGATCAAATTTCACTTTTGGACCAAAATGGCAACAAAATGCAAACCACAAGGATCCAGATGTAAAAAGTTTGAGATTTGGACTAAAATGGTAAAAGTGGCCAAACCACATGGACCAAAATGGCAGTTTATTCGTAAAAAAATAAGAGTTTGAATAAACAGGTTAGGGGTAAAATGGGAAAATCAAAGAGAAAAAGACAAACAAAACCAATCACAGTGTGGCCACTGCAGGGTTACCTTCATCCTCTCCCATTTTTCTCCTGCCGTACCCCTACACACACTCCTTTCTTTTTCACCATTCACTCTTTATAAATAAATAAAAAAACAAAAAAATTCAATCTAGAGAGAGAATCTTTGTGTTTATGGGTGTGTGAGGGAGGGAGAGAGTGTGCGTAGGATAACCAACGTGTGCCTCTCGTAAAAGAACCAAAAGCCAAATGTCTTGAACCATAGGGTGTGCGTAGGATAAGCAGTCTGAATCTTGAAGATACAGTAAAGCAAATGTCTGGGGGTGCGTAGGATAAGCAGTGTTGTTCGGTGGTATATTGCTTCTGTGTAGCTTTCAAATATGGCAGTGGCGTATGTTAGCAGAAGCCCGAAGAAAGTATTGCATAAGGTTGTTTTGTTGCCCATTTTCATCTTTTTGGGTCTTTCCTCGCTATCTTGCGCCGCTAGACAGCCACCAGCTTCTAGACAGAAACTTCAAGTTCTTAAGCACCTAAAACGCCTCAATAAAACCCCTGTCAAGTCCATTCAGGTTTGCAAATTTCAAATTATTATTTGTTTAATTTATATTTATGTCACATTTGTTTACAGTTTCTTGTAGAAAAAATGCAATATTTATATGAATTTATTGCTGTATTAAAGTTGAATTTATATTTATTTTACAGTTATTTACATTTTCTGGTGAAAAATTTGCTTGCAATATTCATATGAAATAATAATAGCTAAATAACAGTTTAAAATTTATGCTTATTCTACAGTTCTCTGGTTATATATTTGCAATATTTATATGAAATTACAACTAAAAGAAAAGTTGAATTTATGTTTATCTTACAATTTTTGACAGTTTTCTGGTTGAAAATTTGCAATATATTCTTGAAATAAAGTTACAGCTAAATAACATTCAAATTTATGTTTTCAGTTATTTACAGTTTCCTGGTTAAATGATATTTGCAATATTCATATTTTAACAGTTTAATGTATAATTATTTGTATGATTTCACAGAGCCCAGATGGGGATATGATTGATTGTGTACACATCTCTCACCAACCAGCTTTTGATCATCCATTTCTCAAAGACCACAAAATTCAGGTCTTTTATATTAAAATCATTCAAGATTTCAAAATTTTTAAGTAAATATTGATTGTTTTGTTATGGGTTTGTTTAGATGAGGCCAAATTATCATCCAGAAGGACTTTATGATGAGAACAGAGTGTCCAATGAAAGAGAGAACACAATCAAGCAGTTGTGGCACGTGAGTGGCACGTGCCCTGAAGATACAATCCCCATAAGAAGAACAAAAGAAGATGATGTGTTGAGAGCAAGTTCTGTTAAAAGATATGGGAAGAAGAAACACACTAGTGTTACTCCTATCACCCCTAACTCTGCGGATCCTGATGTTGATAATGAAAGTGGACATCAGGTAGGTTAGCAAGACAAAAATTTGTTTTAATTTTTATTATTATTATTTTCTAATGAATAGTAATTTTGTCTTTGTTTTTGTTGGCACATGTGTTTTTTTGTTGAGATGTAGCATGCAATAGCTTATGTGGAAGGAGACAAATACTATGGAGCAAAAGCAACTATGAATGTTTGGGAACCAAAAATACAGCAACCAAATGAATTTAGTTTGTCTCAAATTTGGATTTTGGGTGGCTCTTTTGGTGAAGATCTCAATAGCATTGAGGCTGGTTGGCAGGTAGTAGTTAACCCCCTCCCGGTGGTAATTTCTGACACCACATGAAAATAACCTTCATATCTAACCCGTTTAATAACTGGTTGTGTTTACCCATTTAATTAAAGGAAGTCGACGTGCCAACCTGGTTGATTCTCGCTAACATGTTTTTGATCCGTTTAGCTCATTTTTTACGATCCATCGACCCGTTTAACACATTTGCAACTTGATTACCACTAGCCATCCCATTTGGTGCGTTTAGATAAATGAGCTAAACGGGTCATGTGCGGGTTACACGATTTTAAGTGTGCATGGCTTAGGGTTAATGTTTTTAACACGGACAAAAATATGGGTTGTGTTATGGTGGAACAAAATGATGGAAGGGGAAGGAAAAAGTCTCATTTTCTAAAATTAACAGAAACAACCAAAAGTTTTTTTTTTTTTTTTTTTTTTTTTTAAGTTTTAGATGCTGAAAATATTGGATTCTGATGTTAAAAATGACGATAATTTCAGGTGAGCCCGGATCTTTACGGGGATAACAACACGAGACTGTTTACTTACTGGACTGTAAGTGTTGTTTCTCTCAAATATATCATAATCGGCTTTCTGTTGTTAACACGATATGATTTATATTTTCTTGTTTATCTGCTGCTTTCACAGAGTGATGCTTATCAAGCAACAGGTTGCTACAATCTACTATGCTCTGGATTCATTCAAATCAACAACAACATAGCAATGGGTGCAAGCATCTCCCCTGTTTCTGCATTTAGAAATTCACAATACGATATCAGTATCCTCATCTGGAAGGTAACTCTCACATTCTATATTTGTTTATGATAGCACTAATAATCAATTATTCTAAAGGCCAAATCAGATAGAACTAATTGAGTAGAAGAGGTTAAAAAATTTAGTTTTTACCCTTCAACTTTTACACATGTACATAAACACCTCCTCGTTTTTAGTCATGACCCTACAAGATAAAGTGACACCTTTTATACTTTTATTCCCATTTTGTTGATTTTAAAAACCAAGGGTCTTTCAATAATAATGCAAAGTATTATCTTTGAACAAATGCTGAGAATCTTTGGTCTCCCCACTGGCATAATTAGTGGTCTGTTTGTGATTATTCGAATCTGGTGCCAGAAAAACAAGCATTAAAAAATGTGCAAAATTGGTGGATTCGTTAATTGTTAAAAATAGGTCGTGGTTAATACTAGGGGTGTGAATGAGTCGAGCCGCTCATGAGCCAACTCGAAATCGGCTCGTTAAAAGCTCAAATCAAGCTGAGCTTAAATGAGCTCAAGCCCAAGCTTCATCTATCAGGCTTGACTAGGGTCGCGAGCCTATTGTTTGTATAACTGTTATTTACTCTATTAAATATATGTTTACACAATATTTATTATTATATTTAAGATTATGTTAAAAAGAACTAGATAAATATATAAATAAAAGAGTAAAATGCACAGATAGTCCCTGTGGTTTGGTGAAATTTCCCCTTTAGTCCCCAACTTTTCAGATTTACACTCTTAGTCCCTGTGGTTTGACAAGTTTTACTCTAAATAAAACTATAAATGTATACAAATATAAAATAATTAATAAATATAATAGATAAACGTGCCCAAGCTTCCGAGCTTGAGCTCTCTTAACTTAAACGATCTCAGGCTCAACTCGTTTAAACCAGATACAGGTTGTTTTCACCTCAGGATAAAACTTGTGAGGTGGGGTTGACCCGCAAACATCCTTTTTCTTATTTCTTTTTCATCTTTGCAAATAGACAACTCTTAAAATGTTCAGAAAAACTGTGTGATAGTAACAATAACATAACTTGTTAATGTTTTGTCAGGATCAAAAGGAGGGAAATTGGTGGATGCAACTTGGGAACGGTTATGTGTTAGGCTACTGGCCATCTTTCTTGTTTTCATACTTGGCAGACAGTGCTTCAATGATTGAATGGGGAGGTGAGGTGGTCAACTCCGAGCCAGACGGGCAGCACACATCGACTCAAATGGGCAGCGGGAGGTTCCCGGAAGAAGGGTTCGGGAAAGCTAGCTACTTCAGGAACATTCAAGTTGTTGATAAAGAAAACCAACTAAGGTCTCCTAAAGATATTGGCACTTTCACAGAGCAAGCTAACTGTTATGATGTTCAAACTGGGAGTAATAGTGATTGGGGTCACTACTTTTACTATGGAGGCCCTGGTAGAAACCCTAATTGCCCTTGATCTAAACCATCTTTGTTCTAACCTTAATCTGAAATCTGCCTATGTTATATAATTTTTTTTTGTTTGGTTAATTTGTAGGGTTTAGATGGTACATGTGATCATTTATGTTGTAGGAAGTTTTGGGTCTTAATTTTCCTTCTCCTGTTTGTTAAATCTGAAAAGTTCTCTCTTAATTTTGATGTTCTAATACCTGAATTGGTGATCAACTCTCGTCTTACCGGTCGAACATGTTCAAAAAATGGGATGACATCATAAACGGAGCTATTGGTGGGCGAGAACCCTCACCACGCCCTCTCTTATCATGATCATCCTCTCCCTCTAAAAACGCCCAAAACCGAGTTTCTTGAAAGTTGAAAGTATGTATGTGTTCTTTAGGACTATTTTTGGATTGGTTTCTCAAACTGAGGGGTTGAACTTGCAACTTTTCAAAAGTGAAAGGTTCATTCTTTTCATCCTCCAAACCTCACGGCTTTTTGACAAAAAAATGTTTGGATGTGAGCTGCACGTGAATGATGACACAATTAACTTTCATCATTTCTCGACTTTGTTCAACAACCTAGTCAGAAATATTTCATAAACTACCCCCAAGTTTCAACTATTGATACATGTAACCCTAAATTCTTTGTCCTATACGTTTGTATCTCTGTGAATCATGTATGATTCTGCTTATAGTCGCATATGGTATGCTTGGATCCATTTCTTTATAGATAGTTGTCAGTTAAAAAGTTTTTATGATTATCAATGCCAGAAGAACAAGTCAAACTTAATATTTCAAGTCAACAGTGTTGATCACCAGGTGTGATTAATGCTAAAGTTATAGATAAAGTCAAATACAAGCACTGAAGTTCAATCATAATTTGAAGAATTAAAGTTTTACCCATATCATACATAGAGATACATGATCATTAGGTTATATGGTTTGGGCTCACACCCCCTTCCATATCAGCCACTTAAAAGCCCTTTAGTGCCTCAAACACCACCCTCGGGCGCCAAGCTTGGTGACATTAGCCCTTTAACGGGCAAAGAGGAAGGAAGTGGCGGGGCCATAGGCAAAGCACCAATCAAAGAAGTCTTTTTTTTTTTTTTTTTCCCTAATGATTAGCAAACCCACATCATGCTTGTTAATATTTAACTCTCTAGCGGCCCCGCTTACGTGGCGCGATAACTAGCATGTGGGATTTAAACCACAACACCCAGCCTTAGACCATGTGTAGCGTTAACACCCCACCCTTGGGAGTTTTGCGCCATGTGACAGCCTAGTCAGCAATGGGACATTATGAGACGTTTTCTAAAATAAGTGTAGTGGGGATGTGGGCATTGTGGGGCATTATGTTTGTAATAAAATCAATTAAAAAAACATCAAAAAAATCTGACTGGTTTTACAAAAAGGAAAATGAAGGTGATTGGACACAAGAAAAGGGGGCAAGGCGTGGAAAATACAACGCCAAATGCCAAATTAGGTTGAAAAACGCCCCTGGGGCCGAGCTCGGGCGTGGATTGGGCGTTTTGCGGGTTAAAAACGCTCAATTTCGAACGATTACACACGTTCTTGCATTCAAATACAAAAACTGAATCAATGCTAGACCCAATATCATTGAAGACGTTGTGATTTAGCAACATTCTATACATTTAACAAATAAAATAGTTGATGATTCATTTGCTTTCTTAATCAACACCAAATTACATTTTAGATTATATAAAGTCTAACAAATAACTAACCGAAAATTGTAGAAAACAGCTAATACTAGTACTGTTTGTGATCATGAGACGTTTATTCGAATGAGTAGATGAAACAAAGACGCATATGAAATCTTCAAAAATTTAGAAAAAATACGAATGCATTGGAAATCTACAATAATCAATCAAAATGTAGAGGAAACCCGCTTGAGCTGTTTAGTTCGATACGTACAATACAATACCATACAAGTGTAACAAGTATCTTGTGACTTCTTTCTAAGATAAAATATGTTGTTCGAGGGGTAGAGAGAAAGAACTTAGGTCGAATCCAAAGTTCCGAAAGTATGGTGGCCATTATTAAGCTAAATAACCTTAAAACATGATCTTTGCTACTTTAACCGTATCCACGACTCCCCATCATATACCTACCATGCCAATGGTGTTTGCTTTTCATCTTTGACATTTATTTTTTCTTTATTGTTCTTTTGTTTCCTTTTATCTTCTTTTTGTTCTTTACTTTCTTTATTCTCCTTCCATTGCTCCTTTTTTTATTCTTCTCTATCTCCTCTCTAATTTGTTTATTTCTTTCCTTTCATGTAAGATTCTATAGTTAAAGAGTTTCTTTCAACCTTTTGAAAACAACAAAGGAATGTGGCATTGGCGGCGGCACTACGGGTTGGGTAACTGGTCAAAATTGGATTATTTCGTCAAACCAAATGCATTACAAATTCCACTTATATCGGATTCTTTTCACAAATCTTAATTCCGAATCTAAAATCCTTCAAATTCGAGCGATTACAATTCAAAAAATAAAATAAAAAATAAGAACACAAAAGACAAAAACATAATATATTACAAAAGTTGTTCATCTCATTCAAATCTTTTATAGAGAAACAAGTAAAGGGTTATCATTGTGCATTTATACCCTACAAATTAACCACTATACCCACCTTCATTCTCTTGCAGAAGATGATGATGACTCACCCAAAGACACAGACGCCAACGATGACGCCAAAACACGAGCACTTCTTGCACCGTTATGAAACTTCCTACTTTTGCTAAGCTTAAGCTTACCAAACACAGACTTCACATCAAACAGATGAAGCGCGTGAGTCAAAAGCTGTTTTGATTCCCCGAAGATGGCTAGATTCAACCGAGGAATGTATGTTACCCACAAAGCTATCACATTGGATACAATGTCGGGACATAAAAATAACAACGCCTTTAATAAGACGAACAATACCGAAAACACCAGATAGGGTTCATCCTTTAATGAACGTAGAGCTCGGGGACTGTTTTCTGAAGAAGAATCGTGTCGAACGTCATGTTCCGTGATGTTCATCGCATGCTTGAGTCCTATAAATGTGGGACCGTGTAAATAGATGAAAAAAAAGTTGACCAAACTAAATATTTATAAAAAGTGTTACCAGTAGTTATTTTGTAGAATTCTAACAGGGATTGTAAATCTTTTGGACCATGATAATGAACTCGGGCCGTTTTGTTTGCTATCACAATTGACGGGACACTATGAATTCCATGTCTCGAGAAAAGACTGCATATATTATAAGACGTTAGCTTATCTCTTAAGAAAACAAAAATCAAATTTGTTTCACAATTCGGACCAAATATCGTAGTATTTCCTAGCAAGATATTCTATCATGTGATTGCAACATCTCACCCTACAACAAATCAACATTCTTGGCGATCGGGCATGGTTTGATACGTGTGACTGATGATTTTAAGCAGATGCGGCAAAATGAGCAGATTGGGTTACAGGTCAAAATCAAAGTTGAAATAGGTCATCTTCAGTTTAATAAAGATACATAAATCTATGTAGTTAATATCGATGGGATATTGGTTATCGGCCCTCTACAAAATATCGGTGTCAAATATCAGTCCGGAATATCAGTTCCGATATTATCAGCGATATTAACCGACACTGACCGTTATTTTGGATGCCTTGGTTGATGTGGACTCGGAGGAAGATTTCATGGCTTACGATTAGATCATGTTTCAAATATTGGCAGTTTGGCACTTTTGAGTTTTGAAATTACTATTAATATTATATACGTTTTACGTTTTATATATGTATAATGTGTTAATCGCATAAGATTGTGTTAGGATAACCCACATACATTTTTTTGTCAATTTATCAAAAAAAATTATTAACACATTATTATGATTAAAAGAACAGTATTATAACAAAAATAATAGATTTTTAAATAATGTGCATCTAAAATAGACTTTAGGAAACTTTCAATCCATTCAACAGATTTGACCAATCCCCCCCCCCCCCCCCACACACCGTTTTTTTTGCCTAAAATAATATATTTGAACTGTTTAATATAAAACACAATTCATCTGGTGAATGGGTCAAAAGTGTCACCTCAAATTATAAGCCCAAAAAATCAATGTGAAATTATTATGGAATAGACAACTAAGGTGTTCAGTTAGAGAAAATGCGGTAATCCTAATTCCTAAATGAACAGATGTCTACAGAAACTGAATTAAATGCGATGACTTACCTTGGGAGGGCTGAAGATTGTTCAACCTTCACATGCTTAATTTGTGGATACATTAAAGCAAGTGCATCAAATTTGGGCTGCACAATCTCAGAAAACGGACACCAGGAAGCGTAGAACAATATGGCTGTATACGCATTCGTCTTAGAGAAGCTCAAAAGATTATCAAGAGACTCCCCATCCATCTGCAGCCGACAAATGATTAAAAACAATATCAATTAATATTAAAGAGAATTGCTCATTTCTAAGAAGCTGAAAGAGATATGCACATTTCTCCTTCATTGTTTTACAGGACTGATACTATTACCGTAGTAATGTTAAAACAATGAGACCACAATCCTCAAAGAAGTGGAGTTCTAAATCTAAATATCTGGATACGGCTTACTACGATGCACAACTTATATTATCTACATTAACTAATAAGTAATAGGTCGAAACGGTAAGACCTATGTAGTTAATATCCCGATATATCAACCGATATATTAGTGATATATCGGTTATCGGCCCCCTGCCGAGATATCGGTACAAAATATCGGTACCGATAATATCAGCGATATTGGCCGATATTTGACCGATACTGGACCATGATTTGACCAATAAATCACCGATTTTCCCGATATCAGTACCTTTCTTCTTAGTTCTACTATCTGTCTTTTTTCTTATTGTTGCTATTAGTGTTTTAAGTCTTAATTGTTAGTTGTTATTGTTAAATGTTAGTGTTTTAAGTCTTAGTAAGTTCCTACTTAGTACAATTGTTAATGTTTTGCAAGTTGCAAAAGGTTAATTTGTTAATGGTAGGAGAGTATATTGAATTGTTAGTGTTAAATTGCTATATATATAAATTTAGCATGATATTAAAATTACCGATATCCTACCACGATAACCGATATCTCAAATATCGGTCCTTGACCGATATCTGATATTTTACCGCATTAACTACTTAGGGTAAGACATACCCATAAAGGCATATGTGATTTTGTAACTAACAATGAAGTAGAACACCCATATCTCACATGACACTTGTATATTGTAATCAAAACTCTTGAAACGGTTAACATGTCAACACAATTAGACAATAACTATCATAATATCGTACATGCCTTACTATAACTTTGAAATTTGAATATGAAAATACAATACAAAGCATCCTTATTCTTGTACTATTTAATCTAAATCCCTAGTTCACTTCACTTGAATGATTCTATAACTAGATTTAACAGCAGGGACTATCGTTAAGAGGCTACCACTAAATCTGTCAGAGGCAAACGAAAACATGACACTGCAAGCAAAGTGTAAATGAATTTCGCCGTATCTGAGCTAACGCAGATAGCAAACGCCAACATAGCAGCCAGCCAAAATCATCTAGTTCCTCGCGTATCGAAACGGTTAAATCATTTATTCTCTCTCAAAGTTTATACCAATCTGTCTATAACCTTACTTTCTGCCTTAAAACTAAAACCTAACAGACACCTGCAATTAAATTATTTATCAAACACCTAATTTATTTATTAAATAAACATAAACCACCATTATTCAAATGCCCTACTAATCTATTCAACATAATAACATAACAATCAATTCACATAACAAAGAACAAATTAAACAAAACACAAAAACAATTAATTAACATATACACATCATAATCCTTCAAAACACAAAACCGAAACCACAACGCACCTCGATCGGCGAGCAAGATACGATTTCGTTAGGGCACTGGAGCTGTAGATCGAGAACAAATGGGTTAATTTGCGGATAACATATCGGTGAAAACGACGCTGACGATGTGCACATGGAGGAGATAAACATGATGAAGATTAACATGACGGATGAGGACGTCATTATTATGATTATTAATATTCAGCAAGGACGAAGATTGATGATGATTTGTTGGTTAAGTGGTGGAGGATTTGTTGTTTAGGAATCTGGGTGTGGGTGTGATCTATCTATGTGTTTTTTTTGGTTGAATAAAATGGAACGATTGAATCCTGTGACAATCTGAGGTTGTACGAAAGTGATGATGATGATGATATGGAAATATCTAATTACTTTGTTCAAACAAAATCTTTCTATTTATGATCTATTTATTATTATTATTATTATTATTATTATTATTATTATTATTATTATTATTATTATTATTATTATTATTATCACAAAATATTAATAACTACACAACTTTTCTTTTTTGAAAATTAACTTTCATTCAACAAAAGGCGAATGTTGTTTCCAAGTCAGAAACAACACGCCCCCAACCAAACAATTACATCAATTCAAAACTACACATTTCTCCCAAAGAAAACCCAAAACCTTCACATCCGAAACAATATCTATCACCTTGGTGTTTTTATTGGAGAAGAGATTTTCGTTGCGCGCCTTCCATATCCTCCAACAAGCAATTATCACCACTCCATAGAACGCCTTCTTATTTACTTGCATCCCACTTATATTCTTCCCCAACTGAAGGGGTATGGTCCCAAAAAAGTCGCGCAAGCCTCCTCAAGGCTGCGCGCGGGACCATACTCCTCATCTAACGACCGTCTTATTAGCAACCTCGCGCGAGCTGCGTGACACGCCATTAAGGTGGCGCGAGGTCCGGCCAACAGAAACCACAATTATGACACTTAACATCCTGAAGAAGCATACAATCACCATAACCCCTGCGCGAAGTAACTACGTGGTCAGCAAGAATCTTACAAGGCAACGACGCGGGACTGTATCAGACAGTACACAAGGTACAAGTGGCAGAAGGAAAGAGCCAATCAGCGTCCTTCTGGACCTGCTCAATCGTGCCCCACGATCATCTGACATGCAGGGGACAAAAGGTATTGAAGGATGCCAACGTGGCACCAATCACAGGGCAGGGACACCTGCCCCACGATCTCCACTTGTCTGCTGATGGCAGAAGGACAACAAGGCCGACAACGGCAACACGTGGCTCCAATCAAGGCGCGCTAGCGCCGGAGAACTTCTAGAAGCCACTAACGGTCGACACCAGTGAGACAAGGAGCATATCCGCTATGTTGTCGCCTTCCGGCCCAAGGCCCATCAGCCCACATCCTCTTACACCTCTCCGGCTATAAATAGAGACCTCACTTCACAGGTTAAACATTCCATTCCCTCTACTCTCACACTTAATACTTTATTATCTTCCCCAAAGCAGTCGCTTATTCTCACGCCGGAGCCCGGTTAAGAGGGAAACCCCCATATTCCCCTCTTACGAGTAACGGTGTTCTGTTTTGCAGGATTAGACGTTCAAGACGAAGCTTAGATAATCATTAGAAGATTAACCATCATGGTAGAAACATAAAACCAACTGATTAATCCCATAATTAGTTCTGTGTTTCTTCATTGGCGCCCACCGATTTTCTACAATCACTTTCATCTTCTTTTTTCTGAGTTTTTCGTCGTTTTTATTCCTTCGATCATGGCTGGTCAAGGAATCATTCCCGAGTTTGGTTTCGGAGCAAACTCTAACACAGTGTTGGGCGAGGGTAATCAAAATATCCAACCCTAACACATTGAAGAAATTGGGGAAATCGAAGTAACCAACACCGAGGGACCGCGCGGGAGCATCACCCGCATCACTGAAAGGGTCACCCCAGGAAACAATGGCGAGGGACCTTCAAACCCAACTCCACCTCAAAATGTTTCGGCGCTACTAGGGCTACCAGAGGGCGAAACTCCAGCCTCATGGTACGCCAAGAATATCGCCACCATTAACGCAGCGTATCAATCTCTGATCGCACAGCAAGCAGTCCTAACGGCAGAACCGTCCTTGGTCACTCCTCAAGCACAGAGTCAGGGGGCGCGCCAGATACCCCCACAGCCAAATCTCCAAGGCAGAATCAATAGACCTCCCCCGACCAGGCGTCTAAGCGTGCATGACACGCGCGATACAAGGGGAGAGACAGAAAGCTACTATGACTATCCGTCCCACCTTCAAAGAGGTCCTATTCATAGCCGGCTCACGCCGCGCAACATGAACAATGAATGGGAGGAGACTGACCCGAACGATCCAACTTGGGAAGATGACGAGGGTTTGTCAGTCTTCAATCGCTTGCAGAAAAATCATGAGTACTACAAACCAAGACAACACGTCGGGTACACTGAAGAAGCGGAAAGAGACTTTTGCCTCGCCTATCGGCCAGCTGAAGCTGTGGAACATTCAAAGTTCATCCCAAAAATTGCGCTTGCGCCACTTTCAAGAGAGAAGTTACCTCCGACAGTTGGAAAGTTCAACGGATTGACTGATCCTGATGATCACGTCAGAACTTTCACAAGTGTAGGTTGCATGGGAGGATGGAATATGCCTATGTTGTGCCATCTGTTTATTCAAACTCTTACCGGGGCTGCTCGCGCCTGGTTCGACAGCCTTCCTCCGAGAAAAATTAAGTCATGGGTAGATTTCAAGACGCAGTTCTTGAGTTACTTCAGCCAACAACGATGCTACCAGCGCGACACATCTGAGGTAGAAGACATCTGGCGAAGGGATGGTGAGGGTTTGGAAGATTTCATCACTCGTTTTAACAAGGAGTGTTTGGAAATCGGTGGCGTAAGTGAGCAACTCATGCGCTGCAATTTCAAGAAAGCCATTCGCTGTGATAGTCTCATCAGAACTATCACCGGCAAAGACGGAATGCCCAAAGAATGGGATAAACTCATGGAAGCCGCAAAGATAGTCGCGCAAACTGAAGAATCACTCGCTGGAAACAAGAATTATTATTCTGAGGACCGATTTTCCAAAGGGAATTCGCGCGACCACAACAAGCGCAACAAGTACAAAGGTAATGATTGGAAATCCGGAAGATCAAGGGGCCATGAAGAGAGGCCACGCTATAGAGAAGATGAGCGCGACACAATCAATAGAATTGGTTACCGAAAAGCAGTCAGGGATGATAACCGAGAGAAGCACTGGACTCCGCTCAAAAAAACACCAAAAGAGGTGTTGATGACGGAGAATCACGATTTCAAGGCTCCAAGGCCTATGACAAACAAGAAGGGGCAGGACCCTAACCTGTATTGTGACTTCCACAAAGATACAGGGCACCTGACAGATGATTGCTGTTTTGGTCAAAAATTACCGAAGCAATTAAGTGATCAAATTAGTTAAGTGAGGTAGTGTGCTAAAAAGTGTGTTGAAAATATGTTGGTTAAGTTGTTTAGAAAAACAGTATTCAGGATACGGCTCAGGATATAGAGCTGTATCTGTGATCAAACAATGAGCAGAAAAGTAAAGGTTGACACGTGATGTACGAGGAAAGCCCTTGATCAATCTAGATCGCCGACATAAAACCTCGGGAGCTGACAATCGCAGCTGCCTTGTTCTTCTTATTGCTTCAAACTTCAGGATACAGTGCAGGATATGATACGGATCAACTAAGTGTTACAATGAGATTTGAGTACAAGTGTTCGTGTGTAATGATTACTAGAGACTAGAGAGCAAAGTGTGTGAATGAGTGTATGTGACTTAATCTGATCCGATCAATCTATTTATAGTAAAAAGAAAGCAACCAACTATCCTACTATTCCAGGATCCGGCGAATATTCCACATGTGAACGTTGTAATCCACATCTTCCGGCTTCAACGTCTTTCTCCCAACTGTTTTGCCCGAGTCTCAAGGAGAAGAAGTCCATCTGACCGTTAGCAAACCCCAGCTTTTAACCTGCACGTGGTTAATTCAATCAACCTCAGGATATCGCCCAGGATGTTAGCAATATCCCCGTCCAGTATCCTGGTCACAAATAAACAATTAGAAGCAGGATATTGATCAAGATATGTACGCTCAGAAAATGACCTATAACAATTGTCCCCAAATATATCTGTTGGTATACCAATCCAACGGATATATTTTAAAAATTTATCTCATAAATTAAAGCAATTAAACCTAGACGACGGTCAAAATCACATCATAACCTCCAACGCGCTTTTAACTCGATGGAGATCCATAATGCCCCTATATGTTCTCTCTTCTTGTTTGAAAAGCAGATATCTTCAACAGAGTCTCCAGGTAATCCCCTACTTCTTGTTCATCTTTTATCAATTTTTCTTTCATCTGCCATGGCCACCAGGACTCATTCCCAAACCGGTGAATCATCCGAGACTTTTACCCAACAGAATCTTCTCAAAAATCCCGAGAAAGAAGTCTGTGCCTTTGATAATGCAGACATCGCGGCTTTGAGAGCTTCCGGTGCTTTTCCTGATAACACAGTCTTTAGACCATTCGATCGATCAATTCGATCGGATGTTTCTTCCACAGATTGGATTTGCTTTCCAGCATACCCTTTTTCACTGGGTCTTCGATACCCCTTTCCCGAGTTCATGATGCAAGTCTTTCGGACCACCGGCATCTCTTTTGCTCAAACCATGCCCATGGTTTGGAGAGTATTAATCGTACTTAACCAAATCAAAAACCTTCACTGTCCCGACCTTTGTATCGAGGACCTGCCAATCTCTTATCGCCTCCGGTCTCACGGTTCTAGCCGATTTTTGCTTTTTTCGACTTCCAACAAACCCCTTATTCTTAAAGCTACTAAAAATGAGGACGGATGGCAACGCAAGTTCTTTTTCGTCAAACGAGACTCCATTGCTGAGGGTGCCAGCCTTCCGGTGGAGTGGTTAACCACCGGTAGGGTCATAAATGTTCTCATGTACCCTTAGATTTTTATCCTTTGCTAATATCCTTCTTTTTGATTCTTATGCAGTAAACTTCAAGGAAGTAGCTCCCCCTGCCGCTGAATCAGAGAAAAGAATCAATACTGTTTATCGATTACCTGCAATAGATAGGAGTTTCACCACACACATCCCAAGTTCCAGTCAATACTCGTCATCTGAAATGTCTGGTAAGGACTACTTTTAGAATAGTTAGTTAGTATAGTATAATAGAATGAAGAGTAATAATAATGTAAAACTTTTTCCTTCATGCAGCACCGGCTAAGATCCCGGAAGTCTTTGATCTCGACGAGTTGGACAGCTATTCTGACCAGGTTCAGATCAAGAAGGAACCCAATCCTAAGGCCACAGCCTCATCCAAACCCAGTGGTTCCAAAGCCATTGTCATCACCAAACCTTCGTCAACTACCAAGCCCCGGAGTTCCAGTTCTCGTAAAAGGAAAAAGCCCGATTCCCCCGTCATCTCTGACACTTTTCCCTATGAGAAGCACGGGTTCATCGAAGCTAGCGGGTTTATGACTTCCTTTCTTAACCAGGTTAGTATTCTCAAACCACATCCTGCAGCTTATATCATTTATAAAGATTTATCAAAATCAATACCCGTGCTCTTACTTTCGCAGGGTCTTGAATGCCTGGTTCACCTATATCAAGAATCCTGCGGACTTAACAAGACGCTTGAGTCCAAGTTGAAGGAAGCAGAAGTCACGATCTCCGATCAAGGCATGATTGCAGCCGCCAAATCTCGTCACTACGAGGAGAAGTTCAAGGCTATGAATCAAGAACACCAGACTGCTCTCAACAAAGCTACTCTTCAAGCCCAAGCCATCTTGAAGCTGCCCACGCGCAACATGAACGGGATATGGTCAGCTACCGGGATAGCCTTAAGAGTTCCGTCGTCACTACTCTTCTCCAGGCCAGGCTGAAGATGGCCCATGAAGCCAAAACATTAGGTTTTGAATGCCCTTCTTGGGACGTTGGTGCCTGGGAAACGAAGTTAAAGAATCTCGGTGGCATTTCTACCACACCTACTGCCGAAGGATCTTCCAAAATAGCTGAAAAAGCTAACGATGCTGAGAGGGATGTTGAGGCGGATCCTGAGACGGGTGCTGCTGAAATTACCGCGAACGCAGATGGCATTGCCCCCTAAAACTTATTTCCTTTTGTTTGAACAATCTTATGTTTTGTGAACAATGTTCATTTCCGTATTAAAACAATTTGATAGCCGAAGGTGAATGGGTCCTAGGTTTCAGGACGAAGCCTTTGGTTATCAACTAGTACCGTTTATTTCCAATAATTTCATCTTTCATTTTTCTTGCTATCATTTCCTGTCTTTCTTATTACAGACCTTAGTTTTGCAAAATATACTCAGTGATGTATTATGAAAATAGAATTTCTAAAAATTCAATCACCTTTAAAGAAAATTAAAACATAGTCCATTTTTAAAACCTGTTTTGATGATACTTGTTTGATCAAAGTTTCAAACCAGTACCAGCTTCAAATATCTTACTCAAATATCCTGAAAAGTATTTCGAAAATGTATATTTTGAAGATATATTCCGACAAGTTATCCTAATCAGGATGTTTAACCTTTTGTCAAACATAGTATTGTCAAAAATTAGCATTTACAAAGGAAAGATCATACCAGGAATAGGGTATAATCCTATTCTCAAACTTCAATCCCTTTGAAACTCTTTCAATGAAGATGTCCCCTGTCTGAGACACTTAGTGTATTAGGTCCGAGCCTTATCCTTCGAGCTTTACACCGTTGCCTCAGTAGGAATATCCCCTGTGTACAATGTCTTCAAATACTTAGAAATCTTCTGGATATCAGTTCCAATTATATAGACAATTTTTCGCGTTACAGGGGTAAAACCCAAGAATGTACTGGAGATAAATCCTTAGTATCCTGGGGATAATCCCAAATTCTCATGCGCTACATGTGACAACTGTGATCTGTAATCATCGTATTATGTAAAACACTGTCCGTTATCAATAAAACAATATGCTTTAGTGTTATTATGTGTTTTTTGGTGTTACTATATGTGCAATTGTGTTTATTAATTTTACAATTTGATTCGATACCAATTTCAAGCTTTAAATCACTTTCTGGAAGGTTATACGCAAACTGGTGCTTAAACGCAATCAGTTTAACGCAACATACACTCCGGAACTGTGACGTAAGCCAAACATACCCTAAATATCCCTTACATAACTTAGAAATAAGTTTCGAAGGATTCGGTATGGCGAAAACATGTTTATTTGAACTAAAGAACTAATTACGACAAAACTGCGAAACGAACGTTGGTGACCACCCGGATAATAATTAAATCCCACAAATATTCTATTATGATTAAAATCTTATTTTAATCAGGTTCGTGTTGAAAAATAAATTAAAACGCTTAAAAACGTTATTTTTCAAGTTTAAGCGCGTACGGTGTGTTTCTGCGCGACACAGTGCTTTTACTGCGAAACGCAGACAACGCAGCCAGTCTCGGCAACTGAAAGTTATTTCAGTAATATTTTGGCGAGTTTATTTTTATAAAATAATAAAAATAATTTAGAACGCCATAAACCGGGATTTAAACGCTAGATAAAATACCCGGTATCCAGTTAAACACCCGTTTTAGCCTACATACAACATATTTATATAAAAATTACACATGGACCCCCTCCCCCATATATAATTTCGGTCACAATATTATGGTGGCCCCGCCAAATTTTTACAAGATCACCAATATATTTTTCTTTGATCTTGGCTAGATTGGGTATGTACTTGATATCTTCCATATCTTGCAAATATCTCTTATAAATCTTACCAAGATTATAATCTTACCACAACACTCAACCTCTCTCTCCCTCCTTGAACCGTAACCCCATCACCCCACCATATATTTGAAGATCTTGCAAAAATCTCACATAATCCATCCATATCCTTCTTGGATTTCTTTTGGTTTCTTTGGATTTTAATTAGATTTTGCTTAGATATTATGGGATTTTTTTCTCTATAAATACAACACCATTCCATTACTCCGTCATTCCACACTCAACACTACACTCCATCTCCTCCCTCCTTCCCCAAATCGGCAGCCATCAACCACCACCCTACCACCATCATTCGACCTTGTTCCATCCATTCTATTACCATACAAGGGTGCAAGGAGACACACAACGAAGCTTGGTGCGTTCGGAAGTTGAATGACCGCTCTCGTTTTCTTTTATCCACCACTTTTCTACACTCGAACTCCCCTAGCCTTGTGCTAGTAGTAAGTTCCTTAGATCTTCATCTTGTTCATGTTTTTATGTGGTTAATGATGTTAAAGATCAAAAAGATGGAAATCCTAATGAACATAAACAAGTCTTGAAGTGTAACTAACTAAAGATGAAGTATGGTTAAAGTAGTGTTAAAATGATGAATGAAATATGATATTGCTTGATAAATCTGATATAAATAAGTAATAATCTGCTCTAAGTATTGTTGTGATCGCTAAACATGTTAACGGAATCAATCGAACGCACTTTATGATGATAAAAGACTGAAAACAACATGCTGATCAGCTTTTCCAGCCACCTTTAGCTGGCTGTAACTGCATCGTAACTTAACAAAAACTTTATTTTCTTAAGTCTATAATGTGATATTATAAAATACGGTTCTAATGACACCGGAATCGTAATTTTTGGACTCCGTTTACTATTTTTAAAGTGTCTTTCCGTAACAGCAACTTAAGCTGAATTTTTCTGCTGAAAATGTGCGTCCTATTTTCAGTCATAACCTGGATTCTGTGTAGGATTAGATCATGAAACTTATACTGTAGATGGTCACTGTTGTCATCGTGACCCTCCAACTGGAATTACGTTAATCGGACTTGCGATTAATTTTTAGTGAATTATTCCGTAGACTGCGGTCAGAAAGTAACAAATCTGACTTCAGTCTGGGAAAATGAATTTTTAAAAAATAATGGTAATGAACTAGACCCCGATATTTTTACACAAGAATATTTGGTTCGTGTAAGATGTTCTTTAAAAATTTGGGAATTTTTAGAATAAGTTAACCATTTTATTTAAATGTCCGAAAACAGTCCAGTTTCATATACATTAAAACAGAAGTGACATAAGTAGTAATTGCATGCCAAAGTGTGGTTCTTGATTATTAAAAATCATTCTTATTTAATTTAGGGTGGATAAACAATTGAGGGATTGTGTTAACGTTTAAAAACGCACCCGAAGGTGAGTACATAGTTCCCCTATTTTACTGTTTTCAATTGTTTTGGGGTGATTCATATGTATCAAAACGATTTCGATGTTTTAACGATGGTTTCACAACGAGTAAGATGGTTTATATCAAACTAATAACGATTTCAATAATGTGAACGAGCTTTTTGGTTGTAATTACATAACAAATGACATTCATTAATTTCGGCCAAACCGACCAGTATTAGGTTATGGTACCTATAGGATCCGACAAATCCCGTTATCAGACCGGACCCATGGTTATGTGTGGGTTAGGTGGGTAACGACCGAATTTGATGATTGTTAACTTACCCTTTGGAGGTTTGTTAATGCGAAAACGAGTTGAACAATAAACGAGTCACACAGGTTTGAATGTTATTAGCGAGACGACCAAAAGTAGTTTCACGGTCTAAAAGGAGAATGATTTAAACGACTTAAGCGAGGTTTAACGAATTAAACGATTTGGGTAAACAATTGGAAGCGATGTCACACAAACGAGGTTTTCGAAACGATATAAACTATACGAGTTTTATTACGAGAATGATTTACGATTTGGTTTACGAAAAACAAATGTTTTGGGTAAAGATTCAGGGCTTCGAGGTTTATAAATTATAACCAAACTATTTTGATTCGGTTATTCATTTTACGATACAAACACTTTATAAAACAAGGTTTTCTAATGACAATTAACAAGGTTGCACAATTTATTCCAACGTATAAACGAGCCATGAATCTGACACTCTCACAAAACTTATGTACTCGCCAGCATTTCTTTGCTGACTTTGTTCTTACATATGTTTCAGGTGAAGTTGCTTAGTCTTGATTGCGAATAGGAAGCATGCTCACTTAGGACCGGACGAGGCCTTAGTGATTTAATAATGATATTAGTCTATGTTTGATTTGCTTGTTTAACTTTAAAACAATGTTTAATATTTAATGAAATGAAACTCTTCGTATCCATGGTTTGAAACAATAATTCTGTTACAACACTCCCCGGCGTTTCCGCCACGATTTGTCGTTTTACGTGGTCGAGGTGTGACAGAAGAGTTGGTATAAGAGCCAATGGTTATAGAGAATTAGGTTATTAGTAAAAATTTCGACCTAGACTATAACTTTCTAGGACCCCAACGCAAGTTGATTTGTGTTTAGAATTTTAAAAACGAAACACGAATCTGCTTCGAAAATTAATCATCCGTTCTAGGATAATTGATTACTAGGTTTCGAACCCTCCATTATAAGGTTTTGAATCCTCCCATTTTGATTCATTTTTGGCTTAGTGCCTTCTGAGTTTTCAAATCTCGTCAAATTTTGGGTCTAAATAATGTGAACACGTGCAAACTGGAAGAGTGAATGCCTGTACCCTGAGTTTTCTGTCTAAGGCTAGAGTGTTCGTACAAATCCACATAATCGGACCAGTCACTCTTACCTGGGAACTCTTGGGGTGAGTGTTCACTTATAGGCGAGCATGTCTTCGCGATACATTATTTCGATTCATTACTTTGATTAGTCACTGCGTGTCGTTTGTTTGTTCGAGGTAACGAACAAATGATCGCCTTCCTTATATTTCGTCGATATTTTCAAAACCACTTTTGTTTTTCCTAATCGTCGACCTCACACGTTTCTCATATTTCCTTGTTAGACGATGCCTCCTCGACGTGATGCACAACCTTTTACCGCTGAAGAAATCGCAGCCCTTGTCTCTCAGCAAATGGCTGCTGTGCTTCCAGGCATTGTGACCCAAATCCACGAGCTGTACAACAACAATAACAATGCACAACGCAATTTCAAGAGTTTCAACTCCGCTAAGCCGCTAAAGTTTTCTGGGTCACAAGGAGCGACTGCACTCCTCCAATGGTTCGAAAGTATCGAGAACACATTCAGACATGTGCAATGTCCGAATGGGCGTAAGGTTGAATTTGCATCAAGTGTGTTCGAGAAGCGTGCCCTTACTTGGTGGAACGGAGTGATGCGCGATAGGGGTGCTGAAGTAGCGTTGGCACAAACCTGGGAAGAGCTTCGAGCTCTCATGATGAGAGAGTTTTGTCCCCGTCACGAAATTCGAACTTTGGAACGAGAGTTTGACGATCTAAAACAAGATGGCGGAGAACACCGTGCGTACACGGATCGATTTGAGGAGCTTAGTCTTTTGTGTCCTACTATGGTTACCCCGTTGGAGAAAGCGATAGAGAGGTATATCGATGGGTTACCCGATTCCATACAAGACATTGTGACTGGTGTTAATCCTACTACTGTTCGCCAAGCGATCGAGTTAGCTGCTACCCTGACTGAGTCGCAAGTCAGGAAGCGTAAACTTACCTGCAAGGGTGATAAGAAGAAGTCAACTGATTCTGCTAAAGACAAGGAAAAGGGTAAGGGTAAGAAGGGTCAGTCATCGAAGAAGTCGAGGAAGCGAAAGGGTGCTCAGAATTTTGCAGTAACTGCACAAACTGCTCAGAACCCTCAGAACCCACCAGCTCAACAACCTGCGAAGAAAGTGTATGCTGGTACCGCACCCCATTGTGCTCGCTGCAACGGTCATCATGTTGCGCAACAAGCTTGTAGACAATGCACAACATGTGGTAAGCTTGGGCATCTGGCCAACGTCTGTCGTTCGGGTCAGAATTAGATTGTTCAGAATCAAGCTCCAGTTCAGGGGAATGCTGCTAGATTCCCACCGGGTTCATGCTTCAATTGTGGAGAGTATGGTCACTTCCGCAACAACTGTCCGAGGTTGGCAAATGCAAATGCAAATCCGAACGTGAATGTCAATGCGAATGTGAATCCCGCTCGTGGACGAGTATTCAATCTGAATGCAAACGAGGCGCGAGCTGACAACCTTGTCGTCAATGGTACGTTTCTTGTTAACAATCGACCTGCATCCATCCTTTTTGATTCTGGTGCCGAAGAAGTATTGTTTCGTTATCTTTTGAGCCTTTGCTTGCGATACCTAGAACTAAACTAAGGAAACCCTTAACTGTCGAAGTTGCTACTGGTAAACCTCTTGTTCTCGATTCTGTTATCCGTGATTGTCAGTTAAACCTTGATAACCATCTTTTTCCCATCGACCTCACGCCGATGCAACTTGGTAGTTTCGATATTATCGTGGGGATGGATTGGTTAAACAAACATCATGCTGAGGTGGTTTGTTTCGATAAAATTGTTCGTATTCCTCTTCCATCTGGTGATGTTCTGGAAGTTCGTGGCGAGAAACCATCTGGTGGATTGAAGCTTATGTCATGTACAAAGGCTCAAAGTTATTTGCGAAAAGGATATGTCGCTTTCCTGGCACATGTCACCGAGGAGAAGGGCAAGAGCAAGAGTATTCAGGATATTCTGATTGTTCGGGATTATCCAGAGGTGTTTCCCGATGAACTGCCTGGTTTGCCTCCAGTTCGTCAAGTTGAGTTTCATATTGACCTTGTACCCAATGCCAACCCGGTTGCGAAAGCACCTTATCGTCTTGCACCGTCGGAAATGCAAGAGTTATCAAAACAGCTTCAAGAGTTGTCTGATAAAGGATTCATCCATCCGAGCTTTTCACCTTGGGGAGCTCCTGTCCTCTTTGTGAAAAAGAAAGATGGATCTTTTCGAATGTGTATCGATTATCGTGAGCTTAATAAGCTTACCATCAAGAATCGATATCCCCTACCTAGAATTGATGACCTCTTCGACCAGCTGCAAGGTGCTTCATGCTTTTCCAAGATCGACCTGCGTTCTGGGTATCATCATCTTCGTATTTTCGAAGAAGATATTCCCAAAACTGCTTTCCGTACAAGATATGGGCATTATGAATTCACTGTCATGCCTTTCAGTTTGACGAATGCTCCAGCTATCTTCATGGACTTAATGAATAGGGTATGTAAACCTTATTTAGATAAGTTCATCATTGTGTTCATCGACGATATTCTCATTTATTCAAAGTCTCGAGCCGATCACGAACGACACCTTCGTTTGACATTGGAACTCCTAAGGAAGGAACAACTTTTTGCTAAATTCTCCAAGTGTGAATTCTGGCTTAAGGAAGTTCAGTTCTTGGGTCATATTATCAATGAGAAGGGTATTCATGTAGATCCATCCAAGATTGCTCTAATTAAGGATTGGAATACACCAACGACACCAACAAAAGTTCGTTCTTTTCTTGGTCTTGCTGGTTATTATCGTCGATTCATTTCTAATTTCTCGAAGATCGCGGTTCCACTCACTACTTTGACTCAGAAAAAAAAGCCTTTTGAGTGGGGACCTAAGCAAGAAGAAGCGTTCCAAACACTGAAACGAAAGCTCTGAGATGCTCCTATTTTATCTCTGCCTGAGGGAAACGATGATTTTGTTGTCTATTGTGACGCGTCGAATCTAGGACTTGGTTGCGTTCTTATGCAACGTGGTAAAGTCATAGCTTATGCGTCTAGACAATTAAAAATTCACGAGAAGAACTATACGACTCATGATCTTGAGTTAGGAGCTGTAGTTTTTGCACTTAAAATCTGGAGACACTACCTCTATGGAACGAAGTGTGTGGTTTTCACAGACCACAAAAGTCTCCAGCATATTCTCAATCAGAAGGAGCTGAACATGAGGCAACGACGTTGGGTTGAACTCTTAAACGATTATGATTGCGAGATCTGCTACCACCCTGGCAAGGCGAATGTCGTAGCTGATGCACTTAGTCGAAAGGAACGAGTCAAGCTTCATTCTGTTCAAACTCTATCTGATATTCGATCTCGCGTCCTTCAAACTCAACGATCTTGTGTGATCAAAGACTTATTGAAGTATGAGCTACCGCTCCAACTTGAGCTTAAACTCGAAAGGAAAGACGATGGTTTACTCTATTTTGAGAATCGTTTGTGGATTCCGAATCAGGACGATCTTCGCACCTTAGTAATGGACGAATCTCACAAGTCTCGATATTCTATCCATCCTGGTGCTGATAAAATGTACAAGGATCTTCGTACCCAGTATTGGTGGCCTGGTATGAAGAAAGATGTTGCCTTGTATGTATCGAAATGCCTAACTTGTCTCAAAGTCAAGGCGGAACATCAACGACCTTCTGGTTTGCTTGTACAACCAGAGATACCGGTTTGGAAATGGGAGAACATTGCAATGGATTTCATCACCAAGTTACCGCATACGTCTAAAGGTCACGATGCTGTTTGGGTCGTAGTTGATCGTTTGACAAAATCTGCTCACTTCTTACCAATCCGTGAGGATTTCCCTGCTGAAAAGCTTGCCAAGATCTATGTAGACGAGATTGTATCACGACATGGTGTTCCTTTGGATATCATTTCTGATCGTGATGCTCGATTTTCATCTCATTTCTGGAAGACCATGCAATCTGCTTTGGGAACCCAACTGAATCTAAGCACTGCTTATCATCCCCAAACAGATGGTCAATCTGAGAGAACGATTCAAACTTTGGAGGATATGCTTAGAGCATGCGTGATAGACTTTGGTGGTAATTGGGATTCTCATTTACCATTGATCGAGTTCTCATACAATAATAGTTATCATGCTAGCATTAAGATGGCACCATTCGAAGCTCTCTACGGTCGAAAATGTCGTTCACCTGTCTGTTGGGATGAGACCGGTGAAGCTCAGCTTACTGGACCTGAGATCATTCTGGAAGCAACAGAGAAAATCAAGAAAATTCGCGATAATCTTGTGACAGCTAGAATCCGTCAAAAGAGTTATGCGGATTTGAAACGCAAGCCCGTAGAATTTCAAGTCGGAGACCGTGTCCTACTCAAGGTGTCACCTTGGAAGGGAGTGGTGAGATTTGGAAAGAAAGGAAAACTTGCACCACGATATGTTGGACATTTAAGATTGTTGAAAGAATTGGAAAGGTTGCCTATCGACTAGAGCTACCTCCAGAGCTTGTAAATGTTCATCCGACTTTTCACGTGTCCAATTTGCGAAAGTGTTTAGCTGATGCTGATCTTCACGTCCCTCTCGACGAGATTCAAATCGATGAAACGATGCACTTTGTCGAGAAACCTGTGGAGATAGTGGACCGTACATACAAACAGTTGAAAGGCAAAAGGATTCATTTGGTCAAGGTTCGCTGGGAATCCAAACGTGGCCCCGAGTTTACTTGGGAACATAAGGACCAGATGAAGGAGAAATATCCGCATTTGTTTTCACAAGATTCCTCTAAGTAAAATTTCGGGACGAAATTTCCTAAAGTAGGGGAGACTGTGACAACTGTGATCTGTAATCATCGTGTTATGTAAAACACTGTCCGTTATCAATAAAACAATATGCTTTGGTGTTATTATGTGTTTTTTTGGTGTTACTATATGTGCAATTGTGTTTATTAATTTTACAATTTGATTCAATACCAATTTCAAGCTTTAAATCACTTTCTGGAAGGTTATACGCAAACTGGTGCTTAAACGCAATCAGTTTAACGCAACATACACTCCGGAACTGTGACGTAAGCCAAACATACCCTAAATATCCCTTACATAACTTAGAAATAAGTTTCGAAGGATTCGGTATGGCGAAAACATGTTTATTTGAACTAAAGAACTAATTACGACAAAACTGCGAAACGAACGTTGGTGACCACCCGGATAATAATTAAATCCCACAAATATTCTATTATGATTAAAATCTTATTTTAATCAGGTTCGTGTTGAAAAATAAATTAAAACGCTTAAAAACGTTATTTTTCAAGTTTACGCGCGTACCGTGTGTTTCTGCGCAACACAGTGCTTTTACTGCGAAACGCAGACAACGCAGCCAGTCTCTGCAACTGAAAGTTATTTCAGTAATATTTTGGCGAGTTTATTTTTATAAAATAATAAAAATAATTTAGAACGCCATAAACCGGGATTTAAACGCTAGATAAAATACCCGGTATCCAGTTAAACACCCGTTTTAGCCTACATACAACATATTTATATAAAAATTACACATGGACCCCCTCCCCCATATGTAATTTCGGTCACAATATTATGGTGGCCCCACCAAATTTTTACAAGATCACCAATATATTTTTCTTTGATCTTGGCTAGATTGGGTATGTACTTGATATCTTCCATATCTTGCAAATATCTCTTATAAATCTTACCAAGATTATAATCTTACCACAACACTCAACCTCTCTCACCCTCCTTGAACCGTAACCCCATCACCCCACCATATATTTGAAGATCTTGCAAAAATCTCACATAATCCATCCATATCCTTCTTGGATTTCTTTTGATTTCTTTGGATATTAATTAGATTTTGCTTAGATATTATGGGATTTTTTTCTCTATAAATACACCACCATTCCATCACTCCATCATTCCACACTCAACACTACACTCCATCTCCTCCCTCCTTCCCCAAATCGGCAGCCATCAACCACCACCCTACCACCATCATTCGACCTTGTTCCATCCATTCTATTACCATACAAGGGTGCAAGGAGACACACAACGAAGCTTGGTGCGTTCGGAAGTCGAAGGACCGCTCTCGTTTTCTTTTATCCACCACTTTTCTACACTCGAACTCCTCTAGCCTTGTGCTAGTAGTAAGTTCCTTAGATCTTCATCTTGTTCATGTTTTTATGTGGTTAATGATGTTAAAGATCAAAAAGATGGAAATCCTAATGAACATAAACAAGTCTTGAAGTGTAACTAACTAAAGATGAAGTATGGTTAAAGTAGTGTTAAAATGATGAATGAAATATGATATTGCTTGATAAATCTGATATAAATAAGTAATAATCTGCTCTAAGTATTGTTGTGATCGCTAAACATGTTAACGGAATCAATCGAACGCACTTTATGATGATAAAAGACTGAAAACAGCATGCTGATCAGCTTTTCCAGCCACCTTTAGCTGGCTGTAACTGCATCGTAACTTAACAAAAACTTTATTTTCTTAAGTCTATTATGTGCTATTATAAAATACGGTTCTAATGACACTGGAATCGTAATTTTTGGACTCCGTTTACTATTTTTAAAGTGTATTTCCGTAACAGCAACTTAAGCTGAATTTTTCTGCTGAAAATGTGCGTCCTATTTTCAGTCATAACCTGGATTCTGTGTAGGTTTAGATCATGAAACTTATACTGTAGATGGTCACTGTTGTCGTTGTGACCCTCCAACTGGAATTACGTCAATCGGACTTGCGATTAATTTTTAGTGAATTATTCCATAGACTGCGGTCAGAAAGTAACAAATCTGACTTCAGTCCGGGAAAATGAATTTTTAAAAAATAATGGTAATGAACTAGACCCCGATATTTTTACAAAATAATATTTGGTTCGTGTAAGATGTTCTGTAAAAATTTGGGAATTTTTAGAATAAGTTAACCATTTTATTTAAATGTCCGAAAACAGTCCAGTTTCATATACATTAAAACAGAAGTGACATAAGTAGTAATTGCATGCCAAAGTGTGGTTCTTGATTATTAAAAATCATTCTTATTTAATTTAGGGCGGATAAACAATTGAGGGATTGTGTTAACGTTTAAAAACGCACCCGAAGGTGAGTACATAGTTCCCCTATTTTACTGTTTTCAATTGTTTTGGGGTGATTCATATGTATCAAAACGATTTCGATGTTTTAACAATGGTTTCACAACGAGTAAGATGGTTTATATCAAACTAATAACGATTTCGATAATGTGAACGAGCTTGTTGGTTGTAATTACATAACAAATGACATTCATTAATTTCGGCCAAACCGACCAGTATTAGGTTATGGTACCATAGGATCCGACAAATCCCGTTATCAGACCGGACCCATGGTTATGTGTGGGTTAGGTGGGTAACGACCGAATCTGATGATTGTTAACTTAGCCTTTGGAGGTTTGTTAATGCGAAAACGAGTTGAACAATAAACGAGTCACACAGGTTTGAATGTTATTAGTGAGACGACCCAAAGTAGTTTCACGGTCTAAAACGAGAATGATTTAAACGACTTAAGCGATGTTTAACGAATTAAACGATTTGGGTAAACAATTGGAAGCGATGTCACACAAACGAGGTTTTCGAAACGATATAAACTATACGAGTTTTATTACGAGAATGATTTACGATTTGGTTTACGAAAAACAAATGTTTTGGGTAAAGATTCAGGGCTTCGAGGTTTATAAATTATAACCAAACTATTTTGATTCGGTTATTCATTTTACGATACAAACATTTTATAAAACAAGGTTTTCTAATGACAATTAACAAGGTTGCACAATTTATTCCAACGTATAAACGAGCCATGAATCTGACACTCTCACAAAACCTATGTACTCGCCAGCATTTCTTTGCTGACTTTGTTCTTACATATGTTTCAGGTGAAGTTGCTTAGTCTTGATTGCGAATAGGAAGCATGCTCACTTAGGACCGGACGAGGCCTTAGTGATTTAATAATGATATTAGTCTATGTTTGATTTGCTTGTTTAACTTTAAAACAATGTTTAATATTTAATGAAATGAAACTCTTCGTATCCATGGTTTGAAACAATAATTCTGTTACAACACTCCTCGGCGTTTCCGCCACGATTTGTCGTTTTACGTGGTCGGGGTGTGACACTACAGGCGGGAGTGTATAAACTCCAAGACTTAGAAAGGTGAAAACCTTTAAACCTTAGAGAGTATGAAAATACCCTTTCGTGAGAGAGGGTGATCAATCCTCATATACCTTTAGGATTCAGGATATAGCCAACAGTAACGAAATTGTCAGCCACTTTTACATGGACTGGTCCCGCCACCTTGAACTATTCCCGAATAACTTGCGCTCTAGGCGGGGTGTTTAAACCCAATTCGGATGAAAGGTGAATACCTTTAAACCTGTGAAGGGATCAGGATCCCTTATACGTGAGAGAGGGGGCCAATCCTCTAATCTTCCGAAGCATCCTGAGTGTGTATCCTGGAGCTACATCCCGAAGCATATACTGCAAAACATTTCAAAACTAAGGTGGGTGTTAGCTTTGCTAACACCCCTCCGATGCTTAAGTCAGTATTGGGTTTCAAAGAAGAAATTAAACCAAACACAATTAAAAGAGATAGAATTCATACCCTCCTGAGTTAGAAATTAAATTCTAAACTCACTTGAAATAAAGCTTAAGGTGCATAGCATTCCAAGATCTCGGCAGCATATCCCCCTCCATATCCTTGAGTTGGTATGCACCTTTTCCTGATTCTGATTCAATCTCATATGGTCCTTCCCATTTTGGAGCCAGCTTTCCATCAGCAGGATTGGTAGTATTCTGAAAAGCTTTTCTTAACACCCAATCTCCAACTTTGAACCTTCTAATCCTTATATTCTTGTTGTATGTTCTGGATATCCTTTGTTGATATGCCGCCATTCTTAGCCGTGCTGCATTTCTTGTCTCATCAATAGTATCCAGCTCTTGGCATAGAACTTCAGTATTCTGCTCAGGATTCCGGAGGTTGGATCTTGCTGTGGGTATCACCATTTCTGTCGGGATCATTGCTTCTGCTCCAAATACTAAGGAAAACGGGGTTTGACCAGTTGCATTTTCTACCGTCGTTCTATCAGCCCACAAAACAAAGGGTAATTCTTTTGCCCATCTTCCTTTCTTGGCTCCTAATCTTTTCTTCAAGTTGTTGACAATTATCTTGTTTGAGGATTCTGCTTGTCCATTCGCTTGAGGATGCACCGGAGTAGACGTAATCATTTTGATTCCCCAACTCTTGCAAAAGTCAGTAGTCCTCTTGCTTATAAACTGGGACCCATTATCACAAATGATTTCAGCTGGTACCCCAAACCTGGTCAGGATATTCTTCTTTATGAAGGATACTACTTCTTGGTCTCTAACTTGGACAAATGCTTCAGCTTCAACCCACTTAGAGAAATAATCCGTCATTGCTAGCATAAAGACTTTTCCTCCCGGAGCTTTTGGTAACTTCCCTACTATATCCATCCCCCATTTCATGAACGGCCAAGGGGACGCTACATGATATAGTGGTTCAGCTGGTTGATGTAGTATGTTACTATGTCTTTGACATGCATCCTTCCTCATCGTTGGCCAATAATATACTGTCCTTAATACTTTGGAGAACAATGACCTGCCCCCAGTGTGGTTACCACAATCCCCTTCATGTATATCCTGAAGTACTTCTTTGGCTTCAGGACCCTCCAAGCACCTCAAATACGGTCCTGCAAGAGATTTCTTGTATAAAACATTGTTTATAATAGTGAATCGTGATACCTTCATCCTAAATGCCTTAGGATTTTCATCTCCGGGGATATGTCCTTCCTTGAGATATCTCATGATTGGAGCCGTCCAGGATTTAGGATCCTTTTCAGGATACTCCGCTCCAGGATCCTGAATACCCGCTACTTCTTTATCCTGAGGATTCGTTGCAGGATACAAGATATGTAATATTGGTATTGGGGTCCCGTCTGGTATCCTGATCAATGATCCCAGGTTTGCTAAGGCATCTGCTTCAGCATTATCCTCCCTTGGTACCTGTTCAAGTGTAAAAATATCGAAATATCCTGCTAATTTTTTGAGAATACCGAGGTATTCGATTAATTTCTCACCCTTGACTGCATAGGATCCATTAAAATGATTAGTAATTAACAAGGAGTCAACATATACTTGCAAATTCTTGATACTTATATTCTTAGCCAATTCTAATCCTGCAATCAAAGCTTCATATTCTGCTTCATTATTGGTAGCAGGAAATTCACACCTAATGGCCTGGGGTATTATGTCCCCCTGTGGCGATTTTAGTAATATACCTAAACATACACCTCTTATATTAGATGCACCATCAGTATATAATGTCCAGGATTCTGAAGATTCTCCTAACTGTTGGACTTCTAGGTCTACCTCATCCTGAATGTCATTACTGAAATCAGCCACAAAGTCAGCTAAAGCCTGAGATTTTATCGCATTTCTAGGTTCATATACTAAGTCATAAGCACTCAACTTCACTGACCACTTAGCCATCCTACCGGACATCTCTGGTTTCCTAAGCACATTTTTAATAGGATAATTAGTTTTAACATGAATCCTATGTATTTCGAAGTAATGTCTTAGCTTCGTCGATGCCATAACTACGGCTAATATCAATTTTTCTAAATGAGAATATCTAGTTCCAGCATCTAACAAACTTTTACTAACATAATAAACAGGATATTGCTGACCTTCATGATCCTTTACAAGGACGGCACTTACAGCATTCCCTGATACTGCGAGGTATAGGGATAGTGGTTCACCATTTTCAGGCTTCATCAATAGAGGTGCAGTCGAGAGATATCGCTTCAAATCCTGCAAGGCTGCTTCATGCTTTGCTCCCCATTCGAACTTCTTATTCTTCTTGAGGATATCATAGAATTCCTTACATTTTTTCCGAGGATCTTGAAATAAATCTGTTCAATGCTGCTACTCAGCCTGTTAACCGTTGAACATCCTTCATATTCGAGGGTGATCTTATATCCAGGATAGCTTTAATCTGCTCCGGGCTTGCCTCTATCCCTCTTTTGATCACCATGTATCCTAAAAACTTTCCTGCCCCCACTCCGAAATGGCACTTGGCAGGATTTAGCTTCATGTTATACTGATCCAGGATATCAAATGCTCCCTTGATATCCTGGAGGTGATCCTCAGCCTTTTTAGATTTCACCACCATATCGTCAATATATACCTCCATGGTGTCCCCCAGCTTATCTTTAAACATCATATTTACCAATCTCTGGAATGTTGCACCTGCATTTTTCAAACCAAAAGGCATAGCCGTAAAACAATAAATACCTGTTGGTGTCATGAAGGCAGTATCTGTCACACCCCCAAAATCCACCTGCGGAGTATCACCGCTTGGGAGCGTGACTGACCAGGATCAAGCCACCAATCATATAGAACAATGTATATAGTAAAAGTAAATGTAAATTAACCAAACCAATCCATATGAAAGGTGTTCAAAACATAAGTATAAATTCAACCTTTAGCGGAAGCGTATGAGTAAAAGCCCAATCATAAATAAAGTATGTAATGTCATAATGTTTAAATCAAGCATTCACGATCCTTGTCCACAACGACCGCGCCTCCCCATGCAAGCTCCATATATACCTAACGACCTGCAAGGCATGTAACAGAGAGTCAACAACTAGTTGAGCGAGTTCACAGTAAGTAAGTTTGTAATAATAAGTCCGTTTGTAACGTGTGGCTCTACTGGGCCGATAGTATGTTCTATTGGTGGGGGCTTCCCATGTTTGCATATACACTAGACTATTCATAACCATAAGTGTTCTTCTTAACCTGAGAACAGTATTACGTACGAGATTTACGTAGGTTTTACGTAAGTGTCCTTCTTTACCCGAGGATAGTGGTACGCGTGGGGTTTACGTAGGTTTTACGTAAGTGTCCTTCCTGACTCCGGAAGACAGTAGCATGTGTGAGTTTACGTAGGTTTTACGTAAGTGTCCTTGCTGACTCCGGAAGACAGTAGTATGTACTTGTTTACGTAGGTTTTACGTAAGTGTCCTGCTTAACCCGAGGACCATGGTAGATAGTCTAGTAATCGTGTAAGTACGAGAAATCGTTCAATTCCATTATTCATCCCATTCCCAATCCCCGGGAATCCCATGCCTTGGTAAAGAGTGTGAACTCACCTTGGTTTGCTCGGTATGCTAAAGTATGTTCACAAGTAATCAGTCAAGTCCTTGGATTGATTCTAGATGGATTGAAAGATCAAGATTGATGCAAGAGAACTTGTGCCAATGAGAAAGAAGATGATTGCAAGAGAGGGTTGTAGAGAAATCTTGAAAATACGTATGATGATTTGTGAATGATTTGTGAGGGAGGTTAGGGTTAAGAGTTACTAATCATTTCACTAACTACTCTACTCACCCCTAAGTATCATCTTTTACATAAAGCACCCATCACAATATAATTTACAGTTTCATCACCAAGTTCATGTATTTGTCAACACTTAACACATAACCATGCACAATCACAATACACTTTATTGAACCAAAACGTATACAGTTACAAAGCAAACCAATTGTGCAAGTAGACAGCTAAACAAACAGTGAACGTGCAATAAATGCGAAAGTGGAATCTCGAAAACTCGAGTTGTCACATTATCCCCAACTTGAAAGAAATTTCGTCCCGAAATTTAGCATGCTGCTACTGAGGGAGCTAGGTAAGTTGCATCGTTTACTGGTTTTCCTGAGGTGTCACATCATCCCCCCGTTGATTTGGAATTTCGTCCCGAAATTCTGTAGTAGCTTCAGCCTCAGTAGTGGTTGCACGGTTTTTGAATAACTGGGGATACTTGAGTTTCATTTGGTCTTCTCGTTCCCAGGTGAACTATGGGCCACGACGGGAGTTCCAACAAACTCGTACAAGAGGTATTCTAGTGTTCTTGAAGACCTTAACATCCCGATCCGTGATTTCAACTGGTTCCTCGACGAACTGCAACCGCTCGTCGATAGTAAGTTCCTTCAAAGGAACTATGAGGGTCTCATCTGACAGACACTTCTTCAGATTCGACACATGGAAAACATTGTGAACTGCACCGAGTTCAGCTGGTAGGTTCAGTTTGTAGGCCACCTTGCCTATTTTCTCGATGATTTCGAACGGTCCAACATACCGCGGATTGAGTTTACCTCATTTACCAAAACGAACCACACCCTTCTAGGGTGAGACTTTGAGTAGCACTCGATCCCCAACTTGGAACTCGAGCGGTTTCCTACGCTTATCAGCGTAACTTTTCTGACGGCCGCGAGCTGCCGCCATACGTTGTCGTATCTATGCAATTCGTTCAGTAGCATCAACTACAAGTTCTGGACTTGTGATTTGACTATCCCCCACCTCTGCCCAACAGAGAGGTGACCGGCATTTACGTCTATGCAATGCCTCGAATGGAGTGGCTTGGATGCTGGTGTGGTAGTTGTTATTGTACGAAAACTCCACTAATGGAAGGTGCTTTTCCCAGCTGTTGCCAAAATCGATAACACATGCCCGAAGCATGTCTTCTAAGGTTTGAATCGTGCGCTCAGACTGCCCATCCGTCTGAGGGTGATAAGCTGTGCTCATGTCTAGCCGCGAGCCAAAAGCTTTGTGCGTTGCTTGCCATAGTTTCGAAGTGAATCGTGCATCCCGATCCGAAATGATAGAGGTGGGCACCCCGTGCCTTGATACAACTTCCTTAAGATATACGTCTGCGAGAGTGGAGAACTTATCCGTCTCCTTAATAGCTAGGAAGTGTGCAGACTTTGTGAGTCGATCCACGATCACCCAAATGGTATCGTTCCCACGCTGAGATCTAGGTAGGCCAGTAACGAAATCCATGGAAATTTCCTCCCATTTCCACTGCGGTATCTTTGGTTGTTGAAGTAGGCCTGATGGTTTCTGATATTCAACTTTGACCCTTGCACAGGTCAAACATTTGCTAACGTAGGTTGCGATGGGAGCTTTCATGCTTGGCCACCAATACGTAGTTCTAAGATCGTGGTACATCTTATCCGAACTTGGATGTACCGAGTAGCGTGACTTGTGCGCTTCATCCATCACAAGTTCCCATAAACCGCCATATAGTGGGACCCAAATACGCCCCGTTACATAGTAGGCGCCGTCTTCCTTCTGTTCTAATTGCTGCCTTGAACCGCGTAAGGCTTCAGCCTTGACATTTTCTAGTTTCAATGCTTCCACCTGAGCATCTCGTATCTGAGCAGGAAGACTAGACTGAATAGTAAGCTGCAAGGCTCGTACACGCCTAGGTGTAGTATCTTTCCAACTGTGAGCATCAGCCACAACATTGGCTTTGCCTGGATGGTACTTGTTGGCGCATTCGTAATCGTTAAGCAGCTCGACCCATCATCGTTGACGCGTGTTCAATTCCTTCTGCTTAAAGATATGCTCGAGACACCTATGATCGGTGTGAATAGTGCACTTGGTACCGTACAGGTAGTGTCGCTATATCTTAAGCGCGAAAACAACAGCTCCCAGCTCCAAATCGTGCGTCGTGTAATTCCGTTCGTGAACTTCAAGTTGACGCGATGCATATGCAATGACCTTGTCGCTCTGCATTAACACACATCCAAGACCCTGGATAGATGCGTCGCAATAAACCACAAAATCGTCCGTGCCCTCTGGCAATGAGAGGATAGGTGCGCTGCAGAGCCTATCCTTTAGGTGTTGAAAAGCTGTTTCCTGGAGATTACCCCAACAATAAGTGACACCCTTCTGTGTCAGTAATGTGAGCGGCTGTGCGATCTTTGAGAAGTCTTTGATGAACCGTCTGTAATAACCCGCCAAACCCAAGAATTGGCGTATTTCCGTTGGTGTACGCGGTGCAGGCCAGTTCCTAATCGAATCTACCTTGGATGGATCAACATGAATCCCATCCTTGTTTACCACATGGCCTAGAAAGTGGACTTCACGAAGCCAGAAGTCGCATTTTGAAAACTTGGCGTACAGTTGTTCCTTTCGAAGAAGCTCTAAGATAAGTCGTAGATGCTGCTCGTGTTCCTCCTGACTCTTGGAGTAGATCAGAATGTCGTCGATGAAAACAATCACAAACTTGTCTAGATAGGGTTTGCACACCCTGTTCATAAGGTCCATAAAGACTGCAGGCGCGTTCGTTAGCCCGAATGGCATGACTAGAAACTCGTAGTGGCCGTAGCGAGTTCTGAATGCTGTCTTGGAGACGTCCTCATCCCGTACTCTCAGCTGATGGTAACCTGACCTTAGATCAATCTTGGAGTAGAAGCTCGACCCTTGCAACTGGTCGAATAAGTCGTCAATACGTGGAAGAGGATACTGTCCTTCTTTTTCTCAATAACACGGGAGCTCCCCAAGGCGAAGAGATAGGTCGGATAAATCCCTTATCCAAGAGTTCTTGTAGCTGCGTCGATAGTTCTTCCAATTCTGATGAAGCTAAGCGATACGGTGCGCGAGCTATAGGTGCTGCCCAGAACTATAGGAATGAGGTCGATAGAGAACTTCTGACCAGCGAGGATAAGATTACAACCCTGAAATATGAGCGGCCTCTAGACCTTTACCATTAGCTAACACTACGGCATATTTGGTGTTCAAGGAAGTTGGTGCACGTTTTAACATTTGACTATCTTTCAAGAACATATAACTGGTGTCCACACCCAAATCAAACAAGACAGTAACAAAAAAAGTCGTCAAGAAGAAACTTACCCATTATTACGTTAGAATCGTTCCTTGCGTCACCCTGACCAATCACGTATATGCGGCCCCGGCGTCATTGTTTCCATTGTTTTCCCCAACGCTATCCCCATTGTCGTCCCTGTTTCCATGGTCGTGGTTCTGAGTCTGGTCCTGGTTTATTTGCGGACAATGTCTCTTGTAGTGATCTTTAGCATCACACTGAAAACATCCCTTAAAACTCTGTTGTTGCTGCTGATTCTGTGGAGGCTGAGGCGGCCGTTGCTGTTCTTGAGTTACAGGACGTGAGCTTCGACAATCCTTAGCTTCATGACCTACTTTGAGACACCTCTGACAACGACCCTTGTTTCACTGGCCGCTGTGGTGCCTATTGCATCTGTTACACTTTGGATGATTTCCTCGATATCCACTCTGCCCACGACTACCAGAAAACTGCTGACTGGGGCTCTGGTAGTCATCTATCTTTTGCTGCTGCGCCAAAGGCTGAACCGGAATTAATCCCTTGCTCAGGTTTCCATCCCACTTGCGTTTGTTGTCACTAGAAGCACATGTAGTAGCAGCTTTAACACGTTTCGGTAGTTTGTTTTGTTCTACTGCCTGGTCTGTGAGACGATGAGCAAGCCGAGTGACTTGCTGGATAGTGCCAAGATTGGCTGCGGTCACATGACTCTGAATTTCGGGCACCAGACCCTTGAGATACAGCTCGATGCGTTTGGCGGGAGGGTCTACCATAGTGGGACAAAATGTGGCTAATTCATTTGATCTCTTCGTATAAGCCTCAATTTCAGACCCCGCCATCTGTAAGTTGAGGAGCTCTACCTCTAGTTTGTGGATGTCTTCCCGACTGCAAAACTCTTCCTTAATTAGGTCCTTGAACTCGTTCCAGGGGGTGGCATTAGCAGCTGCCAGCCCTAACATTTGAACCTGTGCTTCCCACCAGGTTAATGCAGCACCTTCGAGTGTTCCAGCAGCAAACTTTACCCTACGAGACTCAGGGCAATCACACACCTCAAAGTCAGTTTCGAGCCTTTCGAACCAGTTGAGGAGGCCTACAACTCCCTAAGTACCACTGAAGGTACTAGGTCGGCAATCCTTGAGATTTTTGAAGGTGTAAACAGGTGGCTGAGCGTGTTGACATCCTGCTTGTATGGCTGCAAGTGCCGCAGCAATTCGTTCGTTAATGAGAGCCGTCAACTGGGCTTGAGTCAAATTGATACGTCCGGCCATGATCTTGATAGCAAATGTAACGTAAGTGAGAGAGGTTCGCGAATAGTGCGATGACAGAAGAGAGTAAGCACACAAGTGTTCTCAAGCAATAACAAATAGTAGGCAATGTAATCTAAGCATACCACGAGCAACGCTATATGAAATTCTAGCATGTAGGCAATAAACATAAACCTTATTACCTAGGATGTTGAGTCTTGCACGTGGAGCGAGGCGTCGTTGTGGATCGTTGAGCACTGTACTGGTTATAGTCTGGTTTTAATAAAAACGTTTTCCCTTATTAAAACCAAGTTCTCTATAACCAATGGCTCTGATACCAATCTGTCACACCCCCAAAATCCACCTGCGGAGTATCACCGCTTGGGAGTGTGACAATTCGAAATCTAGAACCTTCGTTGTGTCTTGATGCGATATACTTGTACGTTATGTGATTAGTTGAATGATTAAACTTAATGATAATGTGAACCTTTTTATGTGATATGT
The DNA here is from genome assembly GCF_002127325.2 of Helianthus annuus. NCBI lineage: Eukaryota > Viridiplantae > Streptophyta > Magnoliopsida > Asterales > Asteraceae > Helianthus > Helianthus annuus. The sequence goes on along the minus strand of NC_035447.2, from coordinate 162,840,118 downwards.
GCTTGTTATGTGTGCATTGTATATATTATTACGTGTTATAAGGGAACCGAGAACCCAACCCGAGAACAAAGAACCCGACTCGAGACCATGAGGTCTCGAGTGAATAGTGACCGAATGGGCCTTTGGGCCGAGAACCTTTGGCCGGTTGGGCCTTTGGGCCGTAAACCCCACCCGAAACCCATTAAGGGTGCACACACTTGGAACTTGACTATAAATACACCACCTTAGTTAGTGTTACCATTTGTTGAAACATTACACCCACACACTCTCCTACTATCTCTCTCACTTAAACTCTAGAACACAAACACTTCATCATTCTCGGATCTTTGGACTTGGATCGGCTCACACACACACCCGGTTGGAAGCTTTACACACACCCTCGAAACCCATAACCGGTTAGTGTTCTTGATGTTTGTTGAATGTTAGTGTGTTCATGTTATGTTTGTATGATGAGATTATGTGACAATATGTTAAGTTGTTGAGTTATACATAATGTTTTGAAAAGAAATCGGTTCATGAATGTTTCTTATTATGAGTTGAACTATACATAAATGTTTGATGATGAAAATGGGTTCATTGTATGTTAAAAAGGTGAATGATGATATTGGTTGCACTTGGATTAGATCCGAAAAGTTTGGGTGTTTATACTAAACAAATCGGCTAATGAATATGTTTGTCAAGTAGGATGCATGCTAGTAAATTGTATCTTGATAGTTGTTTATAGTTTTGGTTGAATAAGTGTTGTTTATGTTATGAAGAACTTGGATATGTGTTTGAACATAGGAAGAACACTTTGAATGATAGTTGAAGATTGAAAACCCTTGTGATTTTGATCCATCTTTGACTAATAGCCTGATTAGGAAAACTGTTAGTGGAATGCTATTGGTTATTTCCTGATTTGGGCCTGATTATATTGTACCATTAATCTGACTACATCTGCATCAACACGTGAACATGAAAACGACTGCTACCGACTCGCAATCACCCGGTTGCGACTCGCAACCACAGCGTGATGACTCGAGACCACGCGGTTGCGACTCGCAACCATAACAGGACAAGCCGAAACCATAGATTACGAGTCCCGTTGCGACTCGAGACCTCAGCATGATTAACCGAGACCACGGTTGCGACACCGGTTGCGACTCGCAACCACCTGAGATCAGCACACAGCATGACTCGAGACCATGCTTGCGAGTCCGGTTGCGACTCGAGACCACACTTTTGGGCCTTAGTTAATGGGCCAGACTGATGGGCTTCTGTGCTAACTGCTTTTACGTGTTTGGGCCTAAGTAGTTGGGCTGAACTTGTGAACCGTATGTGCTACTGTTGATTAAGATTACTGTGAACTGTTAAACGTGTTTGCCATACGTGTTAAACATACGTGTACATTGCTGGCTTGAATCTGATTATAAGTGATATCCGTGTTAGGACGTAACTGACTACTTGCGACTTGATTGACTTTCTGTGATTAACTGCCGAGCAAACCGAGGTGAGTTCACACCCTTTACAAAGCATGGGATTCCCTGGGTTGGGAACGGGGTTAAGGAACGTGGATTCCTCGTCCTCCTTGGGTAGGACGTCAGTGGTTCAGGAATGTGATTCCTCGTCCGGATGGACGGATAAACGTACTAGACTAAAACTCTATCACGAAGTCCCTCCTTTTTGTATCGACTAATCGCCGGGTCAATGGCGAGCGGGTCATTAGTTAGATAGCGCTATTTAGGTCTGACAAGCCTCACACCGTGCCGCAGAGGACGGGCGTGAACTAATGGATCTGGGGCACGTCAATGATGATAGACATTGATGTTTTCAGGGCACATAAACATGACTACAGTCAGCAGTCGATATGGTAACGAGTCTAGTGTACGCATGGGGTAGCCCCCACGGCTGGAGAGCCGGATGATGTACGCATGGGGTAGCCCCCACGGCCGAAATGCCTGATAACTACATGGGGTAGCCCCCACGGCCGGAGTGCCGGAGTAACTGGGAACGAACATGTCACGTTTTTAAACTATGGGGTAACCCCCACGGCAGGATGCCAGTTAAAGGAAACTGTTTTCGGAATAACTAAAACAAACGCCCACCCGTGAACTCACTCAACTAGTTGTTGATTCGTTACTACATGCTTTGCAGGACCATAGGTACTCAGCGGGAGCTTGCATGGAGGAGGATCGTTGTGGGACAGGGATTGCTACAAGACTATGTTAAACTTGAAACTTTTGGAACTTATGTTATAACTTTAAACTTATGCTTCCGCTTGCAACTTAAACTTATTTGTTTTGGAACACCAATCGTATTGGTTAAACTTTTATAATTACTTATATGCTTGTTCAGTATGATTGGTGGCTGGATCCTGGTCAGTCACGCCTCCAAGCGGTAGTACTCCGCAGGTGGGATTTTGGGGGTGTGACAGATTGGTATCAGAGCCATTGGTTATAGTGAACTTGGTTTTAATAAAGGAGAAACGTTTTTGTTAAAACCAGACTATAACCGGTTTAGTGCTCAACGGTCCACAACGACACTTCGCTCCTCATGCAAGGCTCGACATTCTAGGTAATATGATGTATATTGCCTACTTGTTAGTTACGTAGTACATTGCTCATGGTATGCTTGATTAGTATAACTACTGTTGTATGAACACGTGTGTGCTTACTCTGTCCTACTATCGTACTTTCGCGAACCTCTCTCACACGTAATACTCTTATTATGAAGAACCATGTCTGGACGCGTTAACATGACACAAGCCCAGTTGACGGCTTTGATCAACGAACGAGTTGCCGCAGCGCTCGCAGCTGCACACGCAGGAGGTATATCCTGCAGTCCGAAATTGTTCTAGGATCATTTGGATCCTACTCTCGTGAACCAACCTTTGTGTTAAACTCTGTCTTTCTTTCGCCTACTTTAGGTCAGTATGCTCAGGCACCGGTGTGCACTTTTAAGACTTTTATGGACTGTCGACCCACTACTTTTAGCGGCACTGAAGGAGCAGTAGGTCTCCTACACTGGTTTGAGAAACTGGAGTCTGTGTTCGAAATGTGTGAATGCCCTGAAGCGCGCAGGGTGAAGTATGCTACTGGTACTCTCGAGGGTCTGGCTCTCACGTGGTGGAATGCTCAAGTGCAGATGTTAGGGTTGGTTGCTGCCAACGCCACCCCATGGGAAACTTTCAAGGAAATGATCAGGGAGGAATACTGCAGTCGTGATGACATTCATAAGCTGGAAGATGAGTTCTACAATCTCAAGATGTCGGGGTCGGAGATTGAGGCATACACTAAGAGATCGCATGAGCTTGCCTTGTTGTGTCCTACTATGGTGGATCCTCCGTATAAGCGAATTGAACTCTATCTCAAGGGCTTGGTGCCAGAGATCCAAAGTCATGTGACTTCAGCGAACTTGACTACTATCCAGCAGGTTGTACAGTTGGCTCACCGTCTCACTGACCAAGCGGTGGAGCAGAACAAGTTACCGAAGCGCATAGGTGCTGCAACTACTTCTGGTGCTTCTAGTGGGGATAAACGGAAATGGGATGGAACTTCAAGCAGGGGTTCAACTTCGGTGCAAACTCAGTCTCAGCAGAGAAAGACGGACGATCACAAGAGCCCCAGTCAGCAATCGTCTGGTGGTCAAAGTCACGGTGGATACAAGGGGAATCACCCCAAGTGCAATCGTTGAAACTTACATCACAGTGGGCCATGCACCAGGGGCAACTGTCATCGGTGCAACAAGCCTGGTCATGTTGCAAAGGATTGCAGGAGCGCATACCCCGCCAATCAGAATCGTCAGCAACCTCAGCAGAACCAGCGACAGCAACAGGGTAACAACAAAGGGTGCTTTCAGTGTGGAGCTGAAGGCCACTTCAAGAAAGATTGTCCCCAATTGAACAACAACAACAACAACCAGGGGAATGGTAACAATGGGAACAACAACAATGGTGCTAGGGGACGAGTGTTCGTGATTGGTCAAGGTGAAGCAAGGAATGATCCCAACGTGGTGACGGGTAAGTTCCTTCTCGACGACTTTTATGTTACAGTCTTATTTGATTCGGGTGCCGATACTAGCTATGTGTCACTAGAAGTTAGTAAGATGCTTAAGCGTATTCCTACACCCCTGAGCGACAAGCACACTGTAGAGCTAGCTAATGGTAAGAGTTTGGAAGCCTCACACGTAGTCAAGGGTTGCCAGCTTATTCTCGCTAACCATACCTTCTCTGTCGATCTTATTCCTATTGCCTTGGGTAGTTTCGACGTTGTCATTGGGATGGATTGGTTGTCCCAACACCGAGCAGAGATTCTTTGTAGCGAGAAGATCGTTCGTATTCCTGGTTTTGGTAGTGAACCTCTCATGATTCGTGGCGACAAGAGAAGTGCAGTTGAGAACATCATCTCTCTTCTTAAGGCCCAGAAATGCTTACGAAAGGGCCACACTGCGATTTTGGCTCTAGTTACTGACACCACAGAAAAGGAGAAGAAGCTAGAAGATTTTCCGGTTGTACGCGACTATCCTGAGGTATTCCCTGAGGAATTACCTGGTCTTCCGCCCCATCGCCAAGTCGAGTTTCAGATTGATCTAGCTCCTGGAGCCGCGCATGTAGCCCGTGCACCTTATCGTTTAGCGCCATCAGAGTTGGAAGAACTCTCCACGCAACTACAAGAACTCTTGGATAAGGGTTTTATTCGTCCGAGCTCATCGCCTTGGGGAGCTCCAGTGTTATTTGTGAAGAAAAAGGACGGTACCTTCAGAATGTGTATCGACTATCGCGAACTCAACAAAGTGACTGTGAAGAATCGTTATCCTCTACCGCGTATTGACGACTTGTTCGACCAGTTGCAGGGGTCGAGCTACTATTCAAAGATCGATCTGAGATCGGGATATCACCAGTTGAGAGTTCGAGAAGAGGATGTCTCTAAGACAGCTTTTAGAACTCGTTATGGGCACTATGAGTTTCTGGTCATGCCGTTTGGGCTGACGAACGCACCGGCAGTTTTTATGGATTTGATGAATCGAGTGTGCAAACCGTACCTGGACAAGTTTGTTATAGTCTTCATCGACGACATTCTAATCTATTCTAAGAACAAAGAAGAGCACGAACAACATCTACGACTTATTTTGGAACTCCTCCGGAAGGAACAGCTTTACGCAAAGTTCTCGAAGTGCGACTTCTGGCTTCGTGAAGTCCATTTCCTAGGGCATGTGGTGAACAAAGATGGGATTCACGTTGATCCATCCAAAGTGGACTCTATTAAGAACTGGCCTGCGCCCCGCACACCAAAGGAAATTCGCCAATTTTTGGGATTGGCAGGTTACTACAGGAGATTCATTAAGGATTTTTCTAAGATTGCGCAGCCTCTGACCTTGCTAACACAGAAAGGCGTTGTCTATCATTGGGGGAATACACAAGAGTTAGCTTTTCAGCATCTAAAGGATAGACTTTGTAGTGCACCTATCCTTTCACTGCCAGAGGGCACAGATGATTTTGTGGTTTACTGTGATGCATCAATTCAGGGTCTTGGTTGTGTATTGATGCAACGAGATAAAGTCATAGCCTACGCCTCACGACAACTCAAAGTCCACGAGAAGAACTACACGACGCATGATTTAGAGCTGGGAGCTGTTGTTTTCGCACTTAAGTTATGGTGGCATTACCTATACGGAACCAAGTGCGCCATCTACACCGACCACAGGAGTTTAGAGCACATATTCAAGCAGAAGGAACTGAATATGCGGCAGCGACGATGGGTCGAGCTGCTGAATGACTATGAGTGCTCTATCAGATATCACCCGGGCAAGGCCAATGTTGTGGCAGACGCCCTCAGTCGAAAGGACACTACGCCTAAGCGTGTAAGAGCTTTACAACTCACGATCCATTCTAGTCTACCTTCGCAAATACGAGCTGCTCAGATAGAAGCACTGAAACCAGAAAACGTTAGAGCCGAAGCCCTACGCGGGTCAAGGCAACGCTTAGAACAGAAGGAAGACGGTGCTTATTATGTAACAGGACGCATCTGGGTCCCACTCTATGGCGATTTACGGGAACTCGTGATGGATGAAGCGCACAAATCTCGCTACTCGGTACACCCTGGTTCGGACAAGATGTACCACGATATTAAAACTACGTATTGGTGGCCTAGCATGAAGGCCCACATAGCAACTTATGTCAGCAAGTGTTTGACCTGTGCGCGAGTCAAGACGGAATATCAGAAACCCTCAGGCCTACTCCAACAACCAGAGATACCACAATGGAAATGGGAGCAAATTTCCATGGATTTCGTTACTGGCCTACCTAGATCACAGCGCGGAAACGATACTATCTGGGTGATCGTGGATCGACTCACAAAATCCGCACACTTCTTGGCAATCAAAGAAACAGATAAATTCTCCACTCTGGCGGAGATATATCTCAAGGAAGTTGTTTCGAGGCACGGGGTGCCCACCTCTATTATCTCTGATCGAGATGCGCGTTTTACTTCGGAACTGTGGCAAGCAATGCACAAGTCTTTTGGCTCACGACTTGATATGAGCACAGCGTATCACCCACAGACGGACGGGCAGTCCGAGCGAACTATTCAGACATTAGAAGACATGCTTCGCGCTTGTGTAATCGACTTTGGCAACAGCTGGGAAAGGCATCTGCCACTCGTGGAATTCTCGTATAATAACAGCTACCACACCAGCATTAAAGCTGCTCCGTTTGAGGCATTGTACGGACGTAAATGCCGGTCACCTCTCTGTTGGGCAGAGGTGGGGGATAGTCAGATCACTGGTCCAGAACATGTGGTAGACACTACTGAGCGGATTGCTCAAATACGACAACGCATGGCGGCCGCTCGTGACCGTCAGAAGGCCTACGCCGATAAGGGCAGGAAACCACTTGAGCTCCAGGTTGGGGAGCGGGTATTACTCAAAGTTTCACCCTGGAAGGGTGTGGTTCGTTTTGGTAAACGCGGAAAACTTAACCCACGATACGTTGGACCTTTCGAAATCCTTGAGAAAATAGGCAAGGTGGCCTACAGACTGAAATTACCAGCAGAACTCGGTGCAGTTCACAACGTTTTCCACGTGTCAAATCTGAAGAAGTGTCTGTCAGATGAGACGCACGTAGTTCCTCTGAAGGAACTCACGATCGACGAACAGTTGAAATTCGTCGAAGAACCTGTCGAAATCACGGACCGGGATGTTAAGGTCCTCAAGAGCACTAGAATACCTCTTGTTCGAGTTCGTTGGAACTCACGTCGCGGCCCAGAGTTTACCTGGGAGCGCGAAGATCGGATGAAACAAAAGTATCCCCAACTGTTTGAGAACAGTACAAACGCTACTGAGGCTGAAGCTACGGAATTTCGGGACGAAATTCCAGATCAACGGGGGGTGGATGTGACACCCCAGGATAACCGGGAAAACCTTACAACTTGACTAGCTTCCTCAGTGAGTGCCATCAAATTTCGGGACGAAATTTCTTTCAACTTGGGGATGATGTGACAACTCGAAATCTAGAACCTTCGTTGTGTCTTGATGCGATATACTTGTACGTTATGTGATTAGTTGAATGATTAAACTTAATGATAATGTGAACCTTTTTATGTGATATGTGCTTGTTATGTGTGCATTGTATATATTATTACGTGTTATAAGGGAACCGAGAACCCAACCCGAGAACAAAGAACCCGACTCGAGACCATGAGGTCTCGAGTGAATAGTGACCGAATGGGCCTTTGGGCCGAGAACCTTTGGCCGGTTGGGCCTTTGGGCCGTAAACCCCACCCGAAACCCATTAAGGGTGCACACACTTGGAACTTGACTATAAATACACCACCTTAGTTAGTGTTACCATTTGTTGAAACATTACACCCACACACTCTCCTACTATCTCTCTCACTTAAACTCTAGAACACAAACACTTCATCATTCTCGGATCTTTGGACTTGGATCGGCTCACACACACACCCGGTTGGAAGCTTTACACACACCCTCGAAACCCATAACCGGTTAGTGTTCTTGATGTTTTGTTGAATGTTAGTGTGTTCATGTTATGTTTGTATGATGAGATTATGTGACAATATGTTAAGTTGTTGAGTTATACATAATGTTTTGAAAAGAAATCGGTTCATGAATGTTTCTTATTATGAGTTGAACTATACATAAATGTTTGATGATGAAAATGGGTTCATTGTATGTTAAAAAGGTGAATGATGATATTGGTTGCACTTGGATTAGATCCGAAAAGTTTGGGTGTTTATACTAAACAAATCGGCTAATGAATATGTTTGTCAAGTAGGATGCATGCTAGTAAATTGTATCTTGATAGTTGTTTATAGTTTTGGTTGAATAAGTGTTGTTTATGTTATGAAGAACTTGGATATGTGTTTGAACATAGGAAGAACACTTTGAATGATAGTTGAAGATTGAAAACCCTTGTGATTTTGATCCATCTTTGACTAATAGCCTGATTAGGAAAACTGTTAGTGGAATGCTATTGGTTATTTCCTGATTTGGGCCTGATTATATTGTACCATTAATCTGACTACATCTGCATCAACACGTGAACATGAAAACGACTGCTACCGACTCGCAATCACCCGGTTGCGACTCGCAACCACAGCGTGATGACTCGAGACCACGCGGTTGCGACTCGCAACCATAACAGGACAAGCCGAAACCATAGATTACGAGTCCCGTTGCGACTCGAGACCTCAACATGATTAACCGAGACCACGGTTGCGACACCGGTTGCGACTCGCAACCACCTGAGATCAGCACACAGCATGACTCGAGACCATGCTTGCGAGTCCGGTTGCGACTCGAGACCACACTTTTGGGCCTTAGTTAATGGGCCAGACTGATGGGCTTCTGTGCTAACTGCTTTTACGTGTTTGGGCCTAAGTAGTTGGGCTGAACTTGTGAACCGTATGTGCTACTGTTGATTAAGATTACTGTGAACTGTTAAACGTGTTTGCCATACGTGTTAAACATACGTGTACATTGCTGGCTTGAATCTGATTATAAGTGATATCCGTGTTAGGACGTAACTGACTACTTGCGACTTGATTGACTTTCTGTGATTAACTGCCGAGCAAACCGAGGTGAGTTCACACCCTTTACAAAGCATGGGATTCCCTGGGTTGGGAACGAGGTTAAGGAACGTGGATTCCTCGTCCTCCTTGGGTAGGACGTCAGTGGTTCAGGAATGTGATTCCTCGTCCGGATGGACGGATAAACGTACTAGACTAAAACTCTATCACGAAGTCCCTCCTTTTTGTATCGACTAATCGCCGGGCCAATGGCGAGCGGGTCATTAGTTAGATAGCGCTATTTAGGTCTGACAAGCCTCACACCGTGCCGCAGAGGACGGGCGTGAACTAATGGATCTGGGGCACGTCAATGATGATAGACATTGAAGTTTTCAGGGCACATAAACATGACTACAGTCAGCAGTCGATATGGTAACGAGTCTAGTGTACGCATGGGGTAGCCCCCACGGCTGGAGAGCCGGATGATGTACGCATGGGGTAGCCCCCACGGCCGAAATGCCTGATAACTACATGGGGTAGCCCCCACGGCCGGAGTGCCGGAGTAACTGGGAACGAACATGTCACGTTTTTAAACTATGGGGTAACCCCCACGGCAGGATGCCAGTTAAAGGAAACTGTTTTCGGAATAACTAAAACAAACGCCCACCCGTGAACTCACTCAACTAGTTGTTGATTCGTTACTACATGCTTTGCAGGACCATAGGTACTCAGCGGGAGCTTGCATGGAGGAGGATCGTTGTGGGACAGGGATTGCTACAAGACTATGTTAAACTTGAAACTTTTGGAACTTATGTTATAACTTTAAACTTATGCTTCCGCTTGCAACTTAAACTTATTTGTTTTGGAACACCAATCGTATTGGTTAAACTTTTATAATTACTTATATGCTTGTTCAGTATGATTGGTGGCTGGATCCTGGTCAGTCACGCCTCCAAGCGGTAGTACTCCGCAGGTGGGATTTTGGGGGTGTGACAGGGAGCGTGACTGACCAGGATCAAGCCACTAATCATATAGAACAATGTATATAGTAAAAGTAAATGTAAATTAACCAAACCAATCCATATGAAAGGTGTTCAAAACATAAGTATAAATTCAACGTTTAGCGGAAGCGTATGAGTAAAAGCCCAATAATAAATAAAGTATGTAATGTCATAATGTTTAAATCAAGCATTCATGATCCTTGTCCACAATGACCGCGCCTCCCCATGCAAGCTCCATATATACCTAACGACCTGCAAGGCATGTAACAGAGAGTCAACAACTAGTTGAGCGAGTTCACAGTAAGTAAGTTTGTAATAATAAGTCCGTTTGTAACGTGTGGCTCTACTGGGCCGATAGTATGTTCTATTGGTGGGGGCTTCCCATGTTTGCATATACACTAGACTATTCGTAACCATAAGTGTTCTTCTTAACGTGAGAACAGTAGTACGTACGAGATTTACGTAGGTTTTACGTAAGTGTCCTTTTTTACCCGAGGACAGTGGTGCGCGTGGGGTTTACGTAGGTTTTACGTAAGTGTCCTTCCTGGGTTTACGTAGGTTTTACGTAAGTGTCCTTCCTGACTCCGGAAGACAGTAGCATGTGTGAGTTTACGTAGGTTTTACGTAAGTGTCCTTCCTGACTCCAGAAGACAGTAGTATGTACTTGTTTACGTAGGTTTTACGTAAGTGTCCTGCTTAGCCCGAGGACCATGGTAGATAGTCTAGTAATCGTGTAAGTACGAGAAATCGTTCAATTCCATTATTCATCCCATTCCCAATCCCCGGGAATCCCATGCCTTGGTAAAGAGTGTGAACTCACCTTGGTTTGCTCGGTATGCTAAAGTATGTTCACAAGTAATCAGTCAAGTCCTTGGATTGATTCTAGATGGATTGAAAGATCAAGATTGATGCAAGAGAACTTGTGCCAATGAGAAAGAAGATGATTGCAAGAGAGGGTTGTAGAGAAATCTTGAAAATACGTACGATGATTTGTGAATGATTTGTGAGGGAGGTTAGGGTTAAGAGTTACTAATCATTTCACTAACTACTCTACTCACCCCTAAGTATCATCTTTTACATAAAGCACCCATTACAATATAATTTACAGTTTCATCACCAAGTTCATGTATTTGTCAACACTTAACACATAACCATGCACAATCACAATACACTTTATTGAACCAAAACGTATACATTTACAAAGCAAACCAATTGTGCAAGTAGACAACTAAACTAACAATGAACGTGCAATAAATGCGAAAGTGGAATCTCGGAAACTCGAGTTGTCACAGTATCCTCCTGGTCAGAAGGTTCCATTTGACTCTGCTGAAATCCTGAGGATGCATCCATGAAGGTTAACATCTCGTGTCCAGCGGTAGCATCCACCATTGAGTCGATGTGAGGAAGAGGAAATGGGTCTTTAGGACAAGCCTTATTCAAGTCTGTGTAATCTGCACAAACTCTCCATTTCCCATTCTTCTTTTGAACCACTACCACATTTGCCAGCCATTTGGGAAACTTGACTTCTCTGATCATCTTGGATTTCAATAGTCTTTCAACCTCTTCTTGAATAATTATGTTCCGTTCAGGAGCAAACTTCCTTCTCTTTTGTTGAACGGGCTTGAACGACCTGTCAATTCCAAGCTTGTGAGTGATAATATCTTTGGATATACCTGTCATATCCTCATGCTTCCATGCAAACGTTGACATCTTGCATTTCAAAAAGTTAGTTAACTGCTCTTCAATATCCTGAGGGATATTGGTTCCTACGAGCACCGAGATATCAGGATTATCCTGATCCAGGATAATTTTCTTCACATCCTGCTCCGTATCCTCCACGATATCCTGGGCCCGCATCTTTAATTGCTATGCTGCACTGGGTTTGGTCGAGGATTTCATCGAGGATGAGTAACATTCTTTCGCCTCCTGCTGATCACTATCGACTTTGACAACTCCCCAAGGGGTAGGGATCTTGATGCATTGGTGATATGTTGATGGGACAACCTTCATATCGTGAATCCATGGTCTTCCCAGTATGATGTTATAGCAGGATAGAGAATCCATCACACAGAAACGTTGTATCGAGTTGACTCCTTCAACATATACTGGTAACTTTATCTCTCCCACTGTGTTCCTAGCCTCTCCACTAAACCCAACAAGCACGGTGGACTTTGAAGTGATATCCATCGGAGATACATTCATTCTCTTCAGAGTCTCTAGTTGGATTATATTGACGGAGCTGCCATTATCAACCAATATCCTGCGTACAAAACGGTTAGCCACATATAATGTTATTATCAAAGCATCATGGTGAGGATCCTGAACAGCATCCCTGTCATCACTATCGAAAGTGATCACTTTATCAGTTGTGAGGGTAGTCATCCTGACTGGTTTGTCTCCCCTTTCACTCTTGGCTTCCTTTGCATGCCTCTTAGCCGCCGAATACGAAGTCCCACAAATGTCGGATCCTCCTGAAATAAAGTTTATTATCTTGGCATCTGCTGGGGGTGATGCTGCTCGTTCAGGATCCTTCTCGGGATCCTGCCCTTTATTTTTCTTTCTCCCCAGCAAGTCCTTCAGATATCCTTTGCTTAGTAGGTAGTTTATTTCTTTCCTCAGGGCAATGCAATCCTCAGTAACATGTCCGAAATCCTCATGGAAGGCACACCATTTGGATTTATCCTTCCAATCAGCTTTTTGTTGATTCTTCTGAGGCCACCTGGCTTTATCTCCCAGACCCTGCATAGCATACATTAGTTCAGGTATATTAACAGAAAAACAATATTCAGATAATTCAGGATATTCTTCAGGATCCTCGTCTTCAACAGCATTCACTCTCTTGTTATCATTTCTGCCATATGGCTTGGAGCGATATGGCTTATATGAGGATTCTGATTTCCTGTTGGTTGGTTCGTAGGTTGAGGTAGAATTCATCCTCTCTTGCATCTTCTTGTCATCTTCCAAACGGATATATCTCAAAGCCCTGTTACGAGCTTCGTCGAGATTCCTGCAGGGATTCATTACAAGATCCTGATAAAACTGAGAATCCTTTTGTAACCCCATCTTAAAAGCTTGTACAGCTGTTGCAACATCAAGATGCGGGATATCCAAGGATTCTCGACTGAATTTGTTCACATAATCCCTCAAGGATTCCTGAGGTCCTTGAGTTATCCTGTAAAGATCACTGGTTAATTTCTCAAAACTCCGGCTGCAAGAAAATTGACTATTAAATAAGTTAACCAAATGAGCAAAAGAAGTAATTGAGTGAGGAGGAACGTTTAACAGCCATTTTAAGGCTGATCCTGTCAAGGTAGAACCGAATCCCTTGCATAAGCATGGTTCCTTGAGATCTGGAGGGATAGGATTGATTTCCATCCGTTCCCTATACTGGGCAATATGCTCCTCAGGATCCGTGGTTCCATCATAGAGCTTCATGTTGGGAGTTTAGAATCTTTTTGGGATTTCAGCATCACAAATAGGATGCACAAAACGAGATATCCTGTGGCTATCCTAGGATACTTCAGGAATTGGCTGAACCACCCCAGGTACACTGGATATCATATCCTTTAGCTTCTGAAGCTCCCTAGATAATTTTGATGTCACAGCTGTATCCTGCAAAGATCCAACACTGTTAGTGGCAAGAGTATTATTATTATTAGACACGTTACCAGTCTGAGGGTTCTGCCCATATCCTGAAGCATATCCTGAGCTCCTCATGGTTGACATCCTGACCGAGGAGGGTATTTCAGGAGTATGATTCTGAGGAAGGCTGGGCACAATATTCCCCCTGTTATCCTCAGTGTAAACTGCGGAACTGAAGTTCAAAGTTCTGGGTTGTAAAGGAGTGACGATATCTTCGGTGGATCTGCTCGAGCCAGCTTTTAAGAGTTGTATTTCTCTTAAAAGCATTTGGTTAGTTTCCTGTTGCTGTCTCATTTGTTCCTGCACACTTCCAAACAAGGTTAGAATTTCATCATTAGAAGCTAAAATGGGAGCAGATCCCTGAACACCCCGGGTAGGGATAACATCCTGAGGTTGTGACGAAACCGGCATCCTTGGAGGAGGTGGTGGAAGCACCGAACCGGTAGCAGCAGAAGTCGTAGCGGACAAAGTGGAGGAGCTCATGTTTGATCTTGAGGCCATTGTAAACAATGTGGCAAAAAATTTTGAAAACAGAAAACTGATTAGCGATTTCACAAAAATTTTTAGTAAAGAGAGCACCACTTGCCCCACGGTGGGCGCCAAATTGTTTTGGTCAAAAATTACCGAAGCAATTAAGTGATCAAATTAGTTAAGTGAGATAATGTGCTAAAAAGTGTGTTGGAAATATGTTGGTTAAGTTGTTTAGAAAAACAGTATTCAGGATACGGCTCAGGATATAGAGCTGTATCTGTGATCAAACAATGAGCAGAAAAGTAAAGGTTGACACGTGATGTACGAGGAAAGCCCTTGATCAATCTAGATCGCCGGCATAAAACCTCGGGAGCTGACAATCGCAGCTGCCTTGTTCTTCTTATTGCTTCAATCTTCAGGATACAGTGCAGGATATGATACGGATCAACTAAGTGTTATAATGAGATTTGAGTACAAGTGTTCGTGTGTAATGATTACTAGAGACTAGAGAGCAAAGTGTGTGAATGAGTGTATGTGACTTAATCTGATCCGATCAATCTATTTATAGTAAAAAGAAAGCAACCAACTATCCTACTATTCCGGGATCCGGCGAATATTACACATGTGAACGTTGTAATCCACATCTTCCGGCTTCAACGTCTTTCTCCCAACTGTTTTGCCCGAGTCTCAAGGAGAAGAAGTCCATCTGACCGTTAGCAAACCCCAGCTTTTAACCTGCACGTGGTTAATTCAATCAACCTCAGGATATCGCCCAGGATGTTAGCAATATCCCCGTCCAGTATCCTGGTCACAAATAAACAATTAGAAGCATGATATTGATCAAGATATGTACGCTCAGAAAATGACCTATAACAATTGCTATAGCCTACGTCAAGAAATCGAGAAAGCGCTAAAAAGCGGCAAGCTAAGTCACCTGGTGAAAAACGTGCGAAAAGAAACTC
This sequence comes from Helianthus annuus, assembly GCF_002127325.2. Classification (NCBI taxonomy): domain Eukaryota; kingdom Viridiplantae; phylum Streptophyta; class Magnoliopsida; order Asterales; family Asteraceae; genus Helianthus; species Helianthus annuus. The sequence goes on along the minus strand of NC_035447.2, from coordinate 162,825,040 downwards.
GACAGCTTCAACGCCACGATGAGGGAAATCCCAAGAAAGTCCGGCGCCTTGAAACCCATATGGTCAACGGACCAAGATACAGTGCAAAAGAGAAAGGCAAGCGTCCTTACAAACCCTCATGGCAAGAGCAATAGGTCATTTTCCCAATAGTGCGCGGCGGTCCTCGCGCCACCCGACCCGTCGTCATTACCGGTATTATCGGCCATTATGAAACGAAGTATGTCTTCATTGACCCAGGAAGTACAGCTGATATCATCTATGAGCAGTGTTTTAATCAGTTTGATGAAGATGACAAAGCAAGACTTGAGCCAGTTGATTATCCATTGTCTGGATTTTGCAACGAAATGGTTTTTCCGCTAGGCCAAATCAGCTTCCCCGTCACGCTCTCTGACGGGAAGCATTCAAGAACAACAAACGTAAACTTCATGGTGATGCCTGTCAAATCGAGGCACGATGTGTTGATTGGGAGAGAAACCCAAGGCGAACTAAACATGGTAACTTCCACTCCCCACTCAGCGATAGGGTTTCCAACCAAGACAGGGGTGGCGATCATCTATGCCAAAAATGAAGTGATGTCAACGGAAGAGTTGCGCCCAAAAAAAGCGGCAAAAGTTTCGACAACTGAGCCAGAGAAGTGAGTGTTAAACCGTAAGTACCTAGAGCAAACGGTAACAATAGGCCACGCCATTTCGTCAGATATCAGAACGCATCTGAAGCAACTACTGTTCAGGAATATGGATATCTTCGCCTGGCCCCCGGCAGACATGACCGGTGTCCCGCGCGACATAACCGAGCATTGCTTAAACACCTACCCCTCTGTTGAACCGAAGGTCCAAAGAAGGCGCAGCTTAGGGGCAGACAAAACAAAAGCAATGAATGAGCAAGTGTGTGAACTACTCAAAGCTGGAGTCTTGCGGGAAGTACGTTATCAAAGTTGGGTCGCGGACCCAGTAATGGTGGAAAAGTCGAGCGGAGGATGGCGAATGTGCGTTGATTATACTGATCTCAACAAGGCATGCCCTAAGGATTGCTATTCTTTGCCTGAGATTGACAAAAAGATAGACTCCCTCGCGCCATACAGATGGAAGTGCTTCTTGGATTGTTACAAGGGGTACCATCAGATCTTTGAAAGTAAACGCATACATTTGTGGAACTTTACACCAACTGGATAATACACTCCAAACACCACACAAAACGCTACACGTTGTAAACAAATGATCAACCGTCTCTTCCCCTTCCCCGCATAAACTACAAACCGTATCTTCCACCTGTATACTCCTCCTTCGTAAAGCAAGTTTAGTTGGTAATCTATCGAGCTCTGCACGCCACATAAAAATGTTGCATTTATTAGGAACCCATTTGCACCAAACATAAACGAACCGGCCTGCATTCTGATTACTATTTCCCACTTCGCTCCGCAACCATTTCTTCACTTCTCCCACCGAGTAAGAGTGATCAGCACTCGCAGCCCATTGCCATTGATCTGGCCGATTCTGCATAAAAACATTCTGCAGCATAACCTCACATTCTGAGCGCTCCTGAACCTCCGCAACAGTCTCAGGGAGTTTATTCCACGACCATGAAACGATAGTGTCTTCTCCGGAGCCTCTGCACCTATCAGCGACACAACACGTTTTCTCCTTTTCTAATCTGAAAATATTAGGGAATCTATCTTTCAAAACATGATCATTTAACCACGGGTCATACCAAAACCGAATCTCCAAGCCATCACCCACAACGCCCCGTAGCATAGTTGATAACCCTTTACCATTAATCCTCACTTTGTTTCCAAAAGACACAATGTTTTTCCACACTCTTCTGAATCTTTTATTACTAGACATCATATCCCACCTCCTTGTTGAACCGTGAATGGCTTCCACAGTTCTCCTCCATAATGCACCTTGTTCCGATTTATACCTCCATATCCACTTAATAATTAGAGCATTATTACACAAACTCAATTTGGATAAGCCCAATCCTCGGACATGCTATCTTGTCGGACATGCTATCCTGTCCCACGAAACCCAATGATTTTTCCTAACCCCCGGACTACCTCCCCAAAGGAAACGCTTGATCGGAGATTCCAATTTATCCACCACCGCCATAGGAGCTTTAAACAATGAAAAATAATATGTGGGAAGACGAGCACCGATTTGATAAGAACAACTCTGCCTCCTATGGATAGAGATTCAACTTTCCACTTCGATAATCGGTTCCGAAATATATCTATAACCGCCTCCCAGTTATTAACTCTATTCGTGTTCGCCCCAACCTTGATGCCCAAATATACAAAAGGCAAAGCCCCTGCTTTACAACCCAACAAACTAGCTTTCACATTCACCACTTCATCCGTAACCCCAACCCCATATACCACCGATTTATGGATATTTATCTTTAGGCCCGAACATAAATAAAAAATACGAAGAATTCGCTTTAAATTATCAAAGTTAAAATCCAACCATTCTCCCATAATCATACCATCGTCTGCGTATAAAAGATGGGACAATACCAACCCTTGGTTAGGTAAACGAACACCATCGAAAGCTCCAACCAAACACGCCTTCTTTATCATCCCGGAAAGAGCTTCCATGACAACAAGAAACAAAAAAGGAGACGCAGGATCACCTTGTCTAATGCCTTTCTGACAATTGAACTCAAAAGTCGACGAGCCGTTAACAAGCACCGATGATCTCACCGACTCCAAAACTCCTTTGACCCATTTACACCACAAAGCCGGAAACCGTATTTGTTCTAACATAGATATCAAGAAATCCCAGTTCACGTTATCATATGTTTTTTTCGAAATCTCTCTTGAACAGAAAGATCTCCTTATCAACCTGTCTAGCCCAAGACAAAACCTCGTTAATCATAAGAGGTCCGTCCAAGATATATCTCCCACCTAAGAACGCCGATTGATTGTCAGAAAAACAACCTTACCCATAACGCGTTTCAATCTGTTCGCCAAAACCTTGGAAACCACCTTGCTAATAACACCAGTGAGATTTATAGGATGGTAATCGGCTAATCCCGTAGGATCCCCTATCTTCGGCACCAAAGTTATAAATGATGAACCAACTCCCATACCAAACTTCCCTTCAACATGAAAGTGCTGCATCAGCCGAAAAAAATCGTCCTCAAAGTCCTTCCAGAATTGTTTAATGAAACGAAAGTTGAACCCGTCAGGACCTGGGGCTTTGTCGTCTCCACAATCGAACACGGCTTCTTTAATTTCTTTCACAGAAAATTGTTCCACCAACTTAAGCGAATCACTTTCATTCAAAGAAGTCGAACCTGAGAACTTTAAGTATGGCTGATTCTTCATGTTTTCAATAAATTTGTTCCGAAAAAAACCAAGTACTAACAACATGATAAATACATGGTAAGTTTAGTCAACGAAACAATTTTTTTTTGTTTATATAAAAGTGATTAGAAATTGTACTGGTTATTATTATAAACTAGCAGTTTACCCGTCCACTAGGATGGCTTTATAAGATTAAGAACATCAATAACTATGTCTATATTTAAGATAAAGATGACTTTTGATTCGATTGCGATTAGTAACTACCATTGTTCTTGAATTGTCATACATACTAACTTAAAATCTCACATCTAATTCGCACAATTTAAAATATTTAATTAATTATTTGTAAATTGATAAATGTAGGAATTGCTAAAACCATTTAATGAAGATAAATAAGATCTATCAATGTTACATGTTTACGAAAGTATTAAAAAAAAAACTATCAATGACAATCAAACATAGATTATATTTATTGGTCTATAAATTACACAACATTTCATAAATTTAATAAATCATAAAAATTATTTTGTTTAATAAACTATTACACAACATTTCATAAACTGAATAAATCATAAAAATTATTTTGTTAACTCTAATAAGTTTATACAATCAACACTAACTAACAAACATATTCTAAACATAGACCAATTAAAGTACCACATTAATTGCTAAACATTGAATTTCCATATACAAAAATACACCAACCACAAACACAATAGTATGTATATAACACAAAGATAACAATAAACAACTAAATTCAAAACATGTGGTGAAACTATAGTTTCGATATAGGTTGCACCTATGATGCCTTGCGTAAATATTGTTAGGGTAGGATTTTTAATGACCTATGATCCTTACTTGTTATCCTAACAATGATCCTTACTTCTTTGACATATAGTGATCCTCAGAAGAGCTTCAGGATCAGGATCATGGATCACCTTAAGGATCCTCATACTAACGACTGTTTGTTTGAATTTCGTATTGTTTTGCAGGAGTAACAAGCTTGACCTGGTCTTGGCAACGTTGCTATGGAATATTCCACGGGTATTTCGCACACGTTTGACTGGAAATGGACGTTGTGGAGAACGTGGGAGCATGGCACAAAAGTCGGATAGTTTGTTAGCATAGTTAACTTCTATTTTTAAAGGGGTAACGAGCTAGTAATTAGAACACTTAGCCATTTTCAGCTACACACACTCTCGTACAACCGCACTCTTGAAGCATTCGGCAAACACTTAACAGTTTTCACACACTTTTACACATTTCACCATAGTGATCCTTGTACCTAGCTCGTTACTATCCGAAGTTGTAAACATTTATTGATTAATTGGAGCTTGGTGATCGGTAGTTTCCATCACCCGAAGTTTTTTATACCGGAGATCATTCATTGATCAAGGGCTTTTTCCTCGTATAAATCCTTGTGTCGTTTGTGCAATTTACATTGAAGTGATCCTTATCATTGTTCCTCATTTCAAGCATCATTCCCAATAACTAAGAGTTTGGTTGCATTATCCTCATCAGATTTTTGACCAAAATAGTTTGGCGCCCACCGTGGGGCAATTGGTGCTTCATTCCTAAGAAGTTTTTCTGTTGGTGATCATTCCGGTTCATTGCATACAAGTACATGGCTTCATCATTGAAGAATACCTCTACTGCAATGTCTGCGGTCAATTCATCTCAGGGCATTCCACCTTTGCCTCCACCACCTGCTGGATCTCAGAAAAATGCTGAGAAGAAACCAACTCCCATTTTCTCCAAACCTCCAACTTCTTCTGCTTCTTACACTCCTACTACTAGTGACATGTTTACTTTGATTTTGCAGATGAAGGATCATATACAGCAACAGGATAAGACCAACGAAAGGATTCTCAAAGAAATCGGAGATCTCAAGAAACAAAAGAAAACGGCAGAGGATCGTTCCCCATTGGTGCCCAGATCCTTGAATTTTGATACTCCGGTCATTACTTCTCAGCCATCAGTGGTTCCAGATGTTCAATATGTGGGTGGACCAAAAGGAGTGCACTACGGATCAACAACAGTGACTCAGGCATCAGGCTCATATTTCCAGCCAACAGGATCCTATCCTCAGCATATGGGATCCTTCACGAGTTCGGAAGGACACTCAGGAGCGCAGCAGATTCAGGGGTTCTGGCCGTTTCCTAGATCATCCCAGGTTCAAGGATCCTCCTTTGTTCCAGGATCATCCCAGGTTCAAGGATCTTCCTTTGTTCCAGGATCATCCCAGGTTCAAGGATCCTCCTTTGTTCCAGGATCATCCCAGGTTCAAGGATCCTCCCTCGTTCCAGGATCATCCCAGGTTCAAGGATCCTCCTTTGTCCCAGGATCATCCCAATTTCAAGGATCCTTCCAGATGCCGGGATCCTTAAGGAGTTTGCAAACAGGAAGTTCAGATGTCCATCAGGGAGATTTTATTCCGATGCAGACCATTGCTTCTACTGGTCCTACGATCATTCCAGAGTCTCAACAATATGGATTCACATCCGGTGTTCCTAATTTGAACCCGGTGGGAGGTAACACTCTTAATAATTCTCTTACCACTAACCATGGATTCATGCAGGATACAGGTATCAACCATGCCATGGCCAGAGAGTTGCAAAAGTTGAATGATATGATATCAAGTGTTCCAGGAGTGGTCAAACCCATCCCAGAGATCGCAGATGGAAGCCATAAGATATCTCGTTTTGCACCACCGATCTGTGATGCTGAGATACCCAAAAGGTTCCATGTGCCAACCATGAAGCTGTATGATGGTTCGACGGATCCTGAAGAACACATAGCACAATACAGGGAGAGGATGGAGATCAATCCAATCCCAGAAAGGTTAAAGGAAGCATGCCTATGCAAAGGATTCGGATCCACTCTCACAGGATCTGCTCTTAAATGGCTGCTAAGTCTTCCTCCCTACTCTATTACCTCATTTGCTAATCTAGTTAACCTGTTTAATAATCAGTTTTCTTGTAGTAGAAAATTTGAACGTTTAACTAGTGATTTATACAGGATAACCCAGGATCATAATGAACCATTAAGGGATTACATTACCAAATTTAGTAAAGAATCCTTAGACATTCCCAACCTGGATATAGCCACGGCTGTTGAGGCCTTCAAAATGGGATTGCTTAGGGATTCATTGTTCTATGATGATCTTGTTATGACACCATGCAGGAACCTAGATGAGGTAAGAACCCGGGCACTCAGGTTCATCCGGCTAGAGGATGATAAGAGGATCCAGGAGAGATTAGCAGGATCCTCATAGCAAGAGAAGCAAGGATCCTCGTTCAAGAACAACAAGTTCAGATCCTATAACAGATCTGATAACCAGAACGTGCATGCTGTTGATCAAGAAGAGGATGATGAGGATTATCCTCCAATTTCTGAATATTGTTTTTCTGTTGATAACAACGAACTAATCCTTGCGATGCAGAACCTAGGTGATAAAGCTAGATGGCCCAGGAAAAATGACAGGCCAGCTGCAACCAAAGATAAATCAAAGTGGTGTGCATACCATGAAGATTTTGGGCATCTCACAGAAGAATGCATTGCACTAAGAAAGGAAATTGGATACTTGTTGAGCAAGTGGCATTTGAAAGAATTATTGGGGAGAAAAAAGTCAAGGACTCAGGATCCTGAAAGGATCCCCGAGAAAGCTCCGGCCCCTCCAGTAGATGCACAAGTAATTAACTTTATTTCTGGAGGATCAGACATTTGTGGCGCATCCTTCTCAGCAGCTAAAAGGCATGCAAAGGAAACCAAAATGGATAATGGAGAAAGACCCATTCGAACATCAAGTGTCTCCGAAGGAAAAGTCATAACCTTTGATGAGGATGATCGTGTTGATATCCAGGATCCTCATCACGATGGTTTAGTTATTACTCTTTTCATTTCTAACCATTTTGTCCGCAGGATCCTTATTGACGGAGGAAGTTCAGTGAACATTATCCAGCTTGATGTTCTAAAGAAGATGGGCATCCCTGAATCAGATATCATACCAAGATCCTCTGTGCTCGTGGGATTCAGTGGCGAGACTAAGAATACCCTGGGGGACATTAAACTCCCAATTTATGTTGAAGGATTACACAATTATCAAAAATTTTGTGTTATTGACTGTTTATCTTGTTGTAATGTTATCCTTGGCAGGCCATGGATACACGATATGAAGGCAGTCCCATCTACCTACCATCAATGTGTAAAGCTCCCTAGTCCTTGGGGAATAGTCAAGATTGATAGTGATCAGCAGGAGGCTAAGAACTGCTACACTTCATCGATGAAACCAGCCTCGAAGTCAAGGGAGCAATAGCAATCAAAGTATCCTCCAAGGGATGTCTTGGAGGCAAGAGAGCAGGATGTGGTAGAAATCCTCATGGATCCTGATGATCCTGAATCCAAAATCTATATCGGATCAGGGATCCTTGGCAAAATGAAAGAAGACCTCGTATCCTTCCTCAAAAGGAGGAAAACTACCTTTGCATGGAAGCATGAGGATATGACAGGTATATCTAAGGATATTATCACTCATAAACTTGGCATTGACAGGTCATTCAAACCAATCCATAAAAAAAGGAGGAAGTTTACACCGGAAAGAAATGCCATTATCCAGGAAGAGGTAAAGAAATTGCTCCGGGCAGGTATGATTAGAGAGGTCAAGTATCCAAGATGGTTGGCCAATGTGGTTGTTGTTCAAAAGAAAAATGGAAAGTGGAGGGTATGTGTCGATTTCACAGATTTAAATAAGGCATGTCCCAAGGATCCTTTCCCATTACCCCACGTTGACTCCATGGTGGATGCAACGGCGGGTCATGAACTGTTGACTTTTATGGATGCTTCATCTGGATTTCAACAAATTCAGATGGAACCATCTGATCAAGAGGATACGGCCTTTATGACTCCAACCGGTATATATTGTTATATTGCTATGCCGTTTGGATTAAGGAATGCAGGTGCAACATATCAAAGGCTGGTGAATATGATGTTCAAGGATCAGATTGGACAAACTATGGAGGTTTACATAGATGATATGGTGGTAAAATCCGTAAAGGCTGAGGATCACCTAAGGGACTTGGAGGAAGCATTCGATATCCTTGACAAATATAACATGAAACTTAATCCTTCAAAATGTCACTTTGGTGTTAAGGCAGGTAAATTCTTAGGATACATGGTGACCAAAAGAGGCATTGAAGCTAGCCCGGAACAAATCAAAGCCTTAGTGAATATCAAATCTCCTGCCAATGCTAAGGATGTCCAGAGGCTAACAGGCAGAATAGCAGCTTTGAACAGATTTATATCCAAATACTCAGAGAAGTGCAAAGAATTCTATGATATCCTAAGGAAGAACAAGAAATTTGAGTGGACTGAGAAGCATGAAAATGCCTTAAGAGCTCTCAAAGATTACCTATCCTCAGCCCCGGCCTTGATGAAACCAGAAAAAGGCGATGTGTTATCCTTATATCTTGCAGTATCCTCAAAAGCAGTAAGTGCAGTCCTTGTTAAGGATCATGAAGGTACACAACATCCTGTCTATTATGTAAGTAAGAGTTTACTTGATGCCGAATCCAGGTATTCACACCTTGAAAAGCTTATTCTTGCATTAATCATGGCATCTACTAAGTTGAGACATTATTTTGAAACTCATGTTATTGTTGTTAAAACTAATTTTCCAATTAAGAATGTCCTCAGGAAACCAGAGATGTCAGGAAGGATGGCTAAGTGGGCGGTGAAGCTTAGTGCCTATGATATAAGATATGAGCCTAGGACAGCCATCAAATCCCAAGCATTGGCTGACTTTGTGGCTGATTTCAGTAGTGATTTACAAAAAGAAGCTGAGTTAGAAGTCCAGCAGCTAGAGGAGACCAAGGATCCTTGGATACTCTATACTGATGGATCCTCAAATGTCAAAGGCATAGGGCTTGGTATACTACTAAAATCTCCACAGGGGGACATAATACCCCACTCTGTAGCTTGTGAGTTCCAAACCACTAACAATGAGGCTGAGTATGAAGCCTTGATTGCTGGTTTGCAAATTGCTAAGCATATGGGGATCAGGTATCTTGAGGTACATGTAGATTCATTGTTAATTACAAATCACTTTAATGGATCCCATGCTGTTAAAGGTGAAAAGCTAACCAAATATTTAGAGATAGTCAAAGAATTGGCACTCTCTTTTGTTTCCTTTAGTTTGACACAGGTACCAAGGGAAGAAAATACAGAAGCTGATACATTGGCTAACTTAGGATCATCTTTGAAGATCCCGGAGGATATAAGCATTCCAATTATCCATATCCTGGCTCCCGCCATCGAGGATCATGTGGCGATGGAAAAAGGAGAGGATTCTGCGATTATCCCTAGTGAGGATACTCAATCTCATTCAGGATCAGGATCATGGATCTCGCCAATCATGAGATACTTACAACACGGAGAGATTCCTACAGGAGAAAACCCTAGGGCTTTCAAAATTAAGGTATCTCAATTCACAATCTTAAATAATATGTTGTATAAGCGATCTCTTGTAGGACCATATTTAAGATGCATTGAGGATCCTGAAATCCAAGAAATTTTAAAAGACTTCCATGAAGGAGATTGTGGAAACCACACTGGGGGCAGGGCATTGTTCTCAAGGATCCTGAGGACAGGATATTACTGGCCAACTATGAAAAGAGATGCTGTGGAATATGCTAAAAAGTGTGATCCTTATCAGAGACACAACAATATCCTTCATCAGCCGGCTGAATTTTTACATCCTATATCCTCCTCTTGGCCATTTATGAGATGGGGCATGGATATAGTTGGTAAGCTCCCTAAGGCACCTGGTGGAAAAGTGTTCATGCTAGCTATGACTGATTACTTCTCCAAGTGGATAGAGGCTGAAGCTTTTGCCCAAGTCAGAGAAAAGGAAGTTATATCCTTCATTAAAAGAAATATAATAACTAGATTTGGTATTCCTTCTGAAATTATATGTGATAATGGTTCCCAATTTATTGGGGGCAGAACTACTAACTTTTGTGACAGCTGGGGGATTAAGATGATAACATCAACACCAGTCCACTCACAAGCTAATGGTCAAGCAGAATCATCCAATAAGATCATCATCAACAATTTGAAGAAGAAGCTTGGATCCAAGAAAGGAAAATGGGCAGAGGAACTACCTTATGTGCTTTCGGCTGATAGGACAACCCCCAAGAATGCTACAGGCCAGACTCCATTCTCTTTGGTATTTGGGGCAGAATCAGTGATCCCAACAGAAATGGTGGTTCCAACTGCTAGAACAAGTACCCGTGATCCTGAGGAAAATGATGAGAACTTAGCTCAAGACCTGGATACTATCGAAGAAATCAGGGATCTGGCTAGGATAAGGATGGCCAGTTATCAACAAAGAATGGCCGGTGCTTACAACAAAAATGTCAGGATCAGGAAGTTTCAAATTGGTGATATGGTGTTAAGGAAAGCATTTCAGAATACCACCAACCCTGCTGATGGAAAATTGGCACCAAAATGGGAAGGCCCTTATCTGATTGAAGCTGAAGCATGAAAGGGGGCATATCGGTTGCTGACTATGGAAGGTGATTTGCTACCAAGAGCTTGGAATGCTGTCCACTTGAAGAAATATTTCATGTGAGCAGGATCCTCATGGCACAGATGATCCTTACATTAGGGGTATCCTTGAAGGATCGTTAAAGCATCAATGATCCTTACTCTCCTAATGTCCTAATCTTGAACTATTTCATTTCCTTATTTTCTCACATAAGGATAAGGATCATGTGTCCTTTATCCATCTCTCACATGATTCTGAGTTTTGAAAGTTCAGGTATCCTTAGCAAAATGTTGATTATCCACAGAAGCAATCCGTTCCTTGGGTTTAACCCCAGTTATTTGGGCTTGACCCTAGTTCCGCCTGTAGCGCATGATGATCCTGGTATAGTTCAAGGCAGTGGGACCAGTACTCGCTTTAGGGGCTGATAATTCCATTGTATTGGCTATACCTAGGATCCTACGTATAATGGTAGACGTACCATACATCCGTTCCCAAGGTTTCTAACGTTTTCACGTTAGCTAAGGTTTTGGCATTGTCATGTCACTAAGTTTGGATAGTCGCCAGTTAGGGCCATACTCCAGTTTACATACGATCCTTGGGCTTGTCCCCAGTTATCCTTAGGCTTGTCCCCAGTTTTCCTTGGGCTTGTCCCCAGTTGCTAACTCTTATCTTATATTGGCTTAGTCCCAAGTTATGCTCTGTTTCAGGTCCTTGAAGTTAAACAACTAGAGATCCTTGATCCTTACTTCTCTCTAAGGTTTATCTTATAGTTATCCTGATTATGGTTAGGATCCTAACTTGGATCCTCAGGTATGATCCTTAACTATTTCAATTCTATTCGTTGATTATTTGAATAACCCTTGTAATTTGACAACTAAGCTTGTGATTCTTAAAATATATTACTTTTTGGGATTTTTCAAATATAGGATATTTGATCTTGGATCATATCCTAAATATTTACAATCTGACTTGTTCAAAATTACTTATTTAAACAAATGTACATCAGAATAATTGAGGATTAAAGGGACAAAAAGGATAACAACACAAGATGAGCCACAAAAGATTAAGGTTTTATTTATTAACAAAAGATTAACCCTTAAAAGGTTGTCAAAATTACCTACCCCGAGCATCTACCAGCAATACGTGGCCCGTCCGCTGGGGTAGGTAAAGGGTGTCCATGATAACAAGTTCTAAGTAGTGCAGGAATATAAAGGCGGCAGGATCACAATGGCTTCATCCCCCAAACAGAGGATCCCTCCACCATTTGCAATCCTGCCTATTGTCTGAAGGATCCTAGATCCTTAAACCTAAAGCTATTGTTCAGTACAAACCATCAAATTGTTCAACAAAATAACCATCAAACTAAAAAATTGGGCTCTGGCTATGTCTAGAAATTTCCATCATCGCCCAATCACGCAACCTAAACCTTCGCTGCATCACCACCTCCGGCTCCACTTGCATCACCACCTTGATCCTTGCCACTGCCTCCAGCCTCAATTGTCAGGATCTCTTCAACCTCCTCTTCATCATCCAGTTCAGCCAGCCTTACCTTCCAGCCCTCCACATCCCAAGTGCTCCTGTCAAAATCAGGATCCTGAGCTTCCAAGGCCATCTGCAGTTTAGTCTTGTACATTGCTATGGCGGCAGAGACTTTGGCATCCTCGGTGATCTCATGCCTCTCGTAGTCAAAGTTGATCAACACCTTGGCCGTCTTGTTTTTGGCATTCTGGAGATCCTTCTGAAGGTCGGCAATTTTGAGATCCTTTAGCAGAGCAACCTGTTGAAGATCAGCAATTTTCCTATCCTGATCCTCCACGTGGCCAACGTAATCCTCAATCTCAGCAAATTTCTGCAAAGAGGATAAAGGATAATTTAGGATCATGTGATCCTCAAACAAGCAGGATATACAAGCAGGGACAGTGATCCTTACCTCACTGAAGTAGTCAAGGAATTGTTGGCGGATCAAGGGCAGACCTTGCAGATCCTCAGCTTCGGAGGCTTTTCTCTTCTTGCCTCCCTTTCCTTTGAGGGGTGCCTTGGGGATTGAAGCAGTCGGGCTGGTAGGAGTCTTTCTCTTGGAGGATCTGATGGTGGTAAGATCGGTGACACTGAACTTTGAAGCAGACTTGGTGGATTTTCCAGCACCTACACAACCAAAACAAGATACTTACTTATACTTCACTATTCATTTGAATTTTTAAACAAAGATACTTACTTGACATCATGACAGAGCCTGAGGATACCTCCTGTGAATCCTGGGTGGTTGTCTTGAAAGATCTTGTTTCAGGATCAAGTCTCTTGAAGGCGGCGAGTCTCTCTTTGGCAGCAGGAGTCAGTCTGAGATGTGAGACGCTGATAGCTGCACAACAAAAAACAGAAGGGGTCAGTGATCCTTATATGAAAAGAAAGTTCTCTGGTGAATCCTTCTCAGGATCCTCCATCCTACCATGGGTAGCCCATTTCCCGGGTAGATCCTTCCCATCAGGGATAGAATCTCTTTTGACGAAAAAGAAACGCTGCTTCCAGTTAGTGTCATTTTTGGTAGCTTTGAAGATCGGGTGTTCCTCACCAGGTTTACGTTTGAACAAAAAGCGATGAGAGCCAAAGGTAGTGAGATCATACAACTCTCCTGTTAGGGCTGGATTTTTATGACCTATGATCCTTACATATGATCCTAACATGTGATCCTAACAAGTGATCCTTGTTTCTTTGGCAGATAGTGATCCTCAGAGGAGCTCCAGGATCAGGATCACGGATCATTCCAAGGATCCTCATACTAACGACTGTTCTCTTTGGACTTAATATTATCTTGCAGGAATTACGAGTTGGATCTGGTCTTAGCAACGTAAACAAGGAATCTGTCACGATAATCTCGCACATGCATAATCAAAGATGGACGTTATGGCAAATATGGAAACTCAGCACAATTCAAGGGCGATTATTTAGGCTAAATTTACTTCTATTTCTAAAGGGGTAACGAGCTGGTAGTTAGGTGATTTGCCTAAAATAGAACCACACACACTTGTATAAATGGCACTCTTGAACATTCGGAAGACACAACACACTTCTCACACGCTTTAGCATACGATACTATAGTGATCCTTGTACCTAGCTCGTTACCATCCGAAGTTGTAACCATTATTTGTTATATTAAAGTTTGGTGATCGGTAGTTTCCATCACCCGAGGTTTTTTATGCCGGAGATCATTCATTGATCAAGGGCTTTTTCCTCATATAAATCCCTGTGTCACTTGTGCATTTTACATTTGAGTGATCCTTCACTTTGTTCATCATACCAAGCATCATTCCCCGTTTACATAAAGTTTGGTTGCATTATCTTTAAGGGATTTTTGACCAAAACAGTTTGGCGCCCACCGTGGGGCAATTGGTGCTTCATTCATAAGAAAGTTTTTCTGTTGGTGATCATTCCGGAAGTGTTGCATGGCTTCATCGTTGAAGAATACTTCCACAGCGATGTCTGCAGTCAATTCATCTAATGGCATTCCACCTTTGCCTCCACCACCAGCTGGATCTCAGAAAAATGCTGAGAAGAGACCAACTCCTATCTCCTCTAAACCATCATCTTCTGCTCTAACTTCTTCTATTCCCAGTACTAGTGATATATTTACTTTGATTTTGCAGATGAGGGATCGTATGCAGCAGCAGGATGAAACTAATGACAGGATCCTCAAGGAAATCGGAGATCTCAAAAGGCAAAAGAAAACGGCAGAGGATCATTCCCCACTAATGCCCAAATCTTTGAATTTTGATACTCCGATGATTACTTCTCAGCCATCAGAGGTCCCAGACGTTCAACACATGTGTGGATCAAGAGGAGTGCATTTCGGCCCAGCAGTAGTGACTCAGGCATCAGGATCATATTTCCAACCGGCAGGATCCTATACTCAGCATTTGGGATCCTTCATGAACTCAGGATCCTCCTTCGTTCCAGGATCATCCCAGGTTCAAGGATCCTCCTTCGTTCCAGGATCATCCCAGGTTCAAGGATCCTCCTTCGTTCCAGGATTATCCCAGGTTCAAGGATCCTCCTTCGTTCCAGGATTATCCCAGGTTCAAGGATCCTCCTTCATTCCAGGATCATCCCAGGTTCAAGGATCCTCCTTCGTTCCAGGATTATCCCAGGTTCAAGGATCCTCCTTCGTTCCAGGATTATCCCAGGTTCAAGGATCCTCCTTAGTTCCAGGTTCATCCCATATTCAGGGATCCCTTCAGATGCCAGGATCCTTGAAGAATTTGCAAACAGGAAGTCCAGATGTCCATCAAGGAGATTTTATCCCGATGCAGTCCATTGCTTCCACTGGTCCATCAATCATCCCAGAATCCCAGCAATATGGATTCACATCCAATGTTCCTAACTTGAACCCGATGGGAGGTAACACTTTTAATAATTCTCTTACCACTAACCATGGATTCATGCAGGATACAGGTATCAATCATGCTATGGCCAGAGAACTACAAAAACTGAAGGATATGATATCAAGTGTTCCAGGGGTAGTCAAACCTATCCCGGAGATTGCAGATGGAAGCCATAAGGTATCTCGTTTTGCACCACCAATTTGTGATGCTATATGATGGTACAACGGATCCTGAGGAACACATAGCACAATACAGGGAGAGGATGGAGATCAATCCTATTCCAGAAAGGTTAAAGGAAGCATGCCTGTGCAAGGGATTTGGATCCACTCTTACTGGATCAGCTCTTAAATGGCTACTAAGTCTTCCCCCTTACTCTATTACTTCGTTTGCTAATTTAGTTAACTTATTCAATAATCAATTTTCTTGTAGCAGAAAATTTGAACGATTGACTAGTGATTTATATAGGATAACACAGGGTCATAATGAATCATTAAGGGATTATATAACCAAGTTTAGTAAAGAATCCTTGGACATTCCTAACTTGGATGTGGCCACAACTGTTGAGGCCTTCAAGATGGGATTGCTTAAGGATTCATTGTTCTATGATGATCTTGTTATGACACCGTGCAGGAACCTAGACGAAGTAAGAACTCGGGCACTCAGGTTCATCCGGCTAGAGGATGACAAGAGGATCCAGGAGAGACAAGTAGGATCCTCAAAACAAGAAAAGCAAGGATCCTCTTTCAAAAGCAACAAATTCAAATCCTATAACAGAACTGACAATCAGAATGTGCATGCTGTAGACCAAGAAGAGGATGATGAAGATTATCCTCCAATTTCTGAATACTGTTTTTCCGTTGATAATCATGAACTAATCCTTGCAATGCAGAATCTAGGAGAAAAGGCCAGATGGCCCAGAAAAAATGACAAAACAGCCGCAACCAAAGATAAATCAAAGTGGTGTGCATACCATGAAGATTTTGGGCATTTGACAGAGGAATGCATCGCATTACGAAAGGAAATTGGATATCTGCTGAGCAAGGGGCATTTGAAAGAATTGTTGGAAAGAAAAAAGCAAAGGACTCAGGATCCTGAAAGGATCCCTGAGAAAGCTCCAGCTCCTCCAGTAGATGCACAAGTGATCAACTTTATATCTGAAGGATCAGACATCTGTGGTACATCCTTCTCAGCAGCTAAAAGGCATGCAAAGGAAGCTAAAATGGATAACGGAGAAAGACCTATTCGAACATCGAGTGTCTCGGAAGGAAAAATCGTAACCTTTGATGAGGATGATAGAATTAACATCAAGGATCCTCATCATGATTGTTAGGGCTGGATTTTTATGACTTATGATCCTTACATATGATCCTAACCAGTGATCCTTATTTCTTTGGCAGATTGTGATCCTCAGAAGAGTTCCAGGATCAGGATCACGGACCATCACAGGGATCCTCATACTAACAGTTGTTTTCATTGGATTTAATGTTATCTTGCAGGAATATCTGGCAGGATCCGCTCTTAGCAACGTAAACAAGGGACTCGTCTTTACAACTTTGGCATATGCTTAATCAGAGATGAACGTTGTGGACGATATGGAAACTCGGCATAATTTAAGGGCGATAATTTAGGCTAGATTTACTTTTATTCCTAAAGGGGTAACGAGCTAATAGTTAGTCTATTTACCTAAAATAGGGCCACTCACACTTGTATAAATAGCTCTCTTCCACATTGGGAAGACACAACACACTTCCCTCACGCTTTGACACACGATACTATAGTGATCCTTGTACTTAGCTCGTTACCATCCGAAGTTGTAACCTTTATTTGTTATATTGAAGTTTGGTGATTGGTAGTTTCCATCACCCGAGGTTTTTTATGCCGGAGATCATTCATTGATCAAGGGCTTTTTCCTCGTATAAATCCTTGTGTC
Organism: Helianthus annuus; assembly: GCF_002127325.2. Lineage (NCBI taxonomy): Eukaryota > Viridiplantae > Streptophyta > Magnoliopsida > Asterales > Asteraceae > Helianthus > Helianthus annuus. Next base: position 162,807,890 of record NC_035447.2, on the reverse strand, counting down.
ACTTGTGCATTTTATATTTAAGTGATCCTTCACTTTGTTCATCATACCAAGCATCATTCCCCGTTTACATAAAGTTTGGTTGCATTATCCTTGTGTGATTTTTGACCAAAACAGTTTGGCGCCCACCGTGGGGCAATTGGTGCTTCATTCATAAAAAGTTTTTCTGTTGGTGACCATTCCGGAGTGTTGCATGGCTTCGTCGTTGAAGAATACCTCCACATCGATGTCGGCAGTCAATTCATCTACTGGCATTCCACCTTTGCCTCCACCACCAGCCGGATCTCAGAAAAATGCTGAGAAGAGACCAACTTCTATCTCCTCTAAACCATCATCTTCTGCTCTAACTTCTTCTGTTCCCAGTACTAGTGATATATTTACTTTGATTTTGCAGATGAGGGATCGTATGCAGCAGCAGGATGAAACTAATGACAGGATCCTCAGAGAAATCGGAGATCTCAAAAGACAAAAGAAAACGCCAGAGGATCATTCCCCACTGATGCCCAAATCTTTGAATTTTGATACTCCAATGATTACTTCTCAGCCATCAGAGGTCCCAGACATTCAACATGTGGGTGGATCAAGAGGAATGCATTTCGGCTCAGCAGTAGTAACTCAGGCATCGGGATCATATTTCCAACCGGCAAGATCTTATACTCAACATATGGGATCCTTCATGAACTCAGGATCCTTCTTCGTTCCAGGATCATCCCAGGTTCAAGGATCCTCCTTCATTCCAGGATCATCCCAGGTTCAAGGATCCTTCTTCGTTCCAGGATCATCCCAGGTTCAAGGATCCTCCTTCGTTCCAGGATCATCCCATATTCAGGGATCCCTTCAGATACCAGGATCCTTGATGAATTTGCAAACAGGAAGCCTAGATGTCCATCAAGGAGATTTTATTCCAATGCAGACCATTGCTTCCACTGGTCCATCCATTATCCCAGAATCCCAGCAATATGGATTCACACCCAATGTTCCTAACTTGAACCCGATGGGAGGTAACACTTTTAATAATTCTCTTACCACTAACCATGGATTAATGCATGATACAGGTATCAATCATGCTATGGCCAGAGAACTACAAAAACTGAAGGATATGATATCAAGTGTTCCAGGGGTAGTCAAACCTATCCCGGAGATTGCAGATGGAAGCCATAAGGTATCTCGTTTTGCACCACCAATTTGTGATGCTGAGATACCCAAAAGGTTCCATATCCCTACTATGAAGCTGTATGATGGTACAACGGATCCTGAGGAACACATAGCACAATACAGGGAGTGGATGGAGATCAATCCAATTCCAGAAAAGTTAAAGGAAGCATGCTTATGCAAAGGATTTGGATCCACTCTTACTGGATCAGCTCTTAAATGGCTGCTAAGTCTTCCCCCTTACTCTATTACTCCATTTGCTAATTTAGTTAATTTATTCAATAATCAATTCTCTTGTAGTAGAAAATTTGAAAGGTTGACTAGTGATTTATATAGGGTAACTCAGGGTCATAATGAATCATTAAGGGATTACATAACCAAGTTTAGTAAATAATCCTTGGACATTCCTAACTTGGATATGGCCATAGCTGTTGAGGCCTTCAAGATGGGATTGCTGAAGGATTCATTGTTCTATGATGATCTTGTTATGACACCATGCAGGAACCTAGATGAAGTAAGAACTCGGGCACTCAGGTTCATCCGGCTAGAGGATGACAAGAGGATCCAGGAGAGACAAGCAGGATCCTCAAAGCCAGAAAAGCAAGGATCCTCTTTCAAAAGCAACAGATTCAAATCCTACAATAGGAATGACAACCAGAACGTGCATGCCGTTGACCAAGAAGAGGACGATGAGGATTATCCTCCAATTTCTGAATATTGTTTTTCCGTTGATAATCATGAACTAATCCTTGCAATGCAGAATCTAGGAGAAAAAGCCAGATGGCCCAGAAAAAACGACAAACCAACTGGAACTAAAGACAAATCGAAGTGGTGTGCATACCACGAGGATTTTGGGCATTTAACCAAAGAATGCATCGCATTAAGAAAGGAAATTGGATATCTGCTAAGCAAGGGGCATCTAAAAGAGTTGTTGGGAAGAAAAAAGCAAAGGACTCAGGATCCTGAGAGGATCCCTGAGAAAGCTCCAGCTCCTCCGGCAGATGCACAAGTAATCAACTTTATTTCTGGAGGATCAGACATATGTGGTACATCCTTCTCGGCATCTAAAAGGCATGCAAAGGAAGCTAAAATGGATAACGGAGAAAGAACTATTCGAACATCAAGTGTCTCGGAAGGAAAAGTTATAACCTTTGATGAGGATGATAGAATTAACATCCAGGATCCTCATCATGATAGTCTAGTCATCACTCTCTTTATCTCTAACCATTTTGTCCGCAGGATCCTTATTGACGGAGGAAGCTCAGTAAATATTACCAGCCTCGAAGCCAAGGGAGCAATAGCAATTACAGTATCCTCCAAGGAATGTCTTGGAGGCGAGAAAACAGGATGTGGACGAAATCCTTTTGGATCCTAATGATCCTGAATCAAAAATCTATATCGGATCAGGGATCCTTGGCAAGATGAAAGAAGACATAGTATCCTTCCTCAAAAGAAGAAAGTCTACCTTTGCATGGAAACACAAGGATATGACAGGTATATCTAAGAATATTATAACTCATAAACTTGGCATTGACAGGTCAATCAAACCAATCCATCAAAAAAGGAGGAAGTTTGCACCGGAAAGAAATGCCATTATCCAGGAAGAGGTAGAAAGGCTACTTCGAGCAGGTATGATTAGAGAGGTAAAGTATCCAAAGTGGCTAGCCAATGTGGTCGTTGTTCAAAAGAAAAACGGAAAGTGGAGGGTATGTGTCGATTTCACGGATTTGAATAAGGCATGTCCCAAGGATCCTTTCCCGTTACCCCACATTGACTCCATGGTGGATGCAACGACGGGGCATGAACTGTTAACCTTTATGGATGCATCATCTGGATTCCAACAAATTCAGATGGAGCCATCTGACCAAGAGGATACGGCTTTTATGACCCCAACCGATTTATATTGTTATATTGCTATGCCTTTTGGATTAAGAAATGCAGGTGCAACATATCAAAGGCTGGTGAATATGATGTTCAAAGATCAAATTGGACAAACTTTGGAAGTATACATAGACGATATGGTTGTGAAATCCAAGAAGGCTGAGGATCACCTAAGGGACTTGGAGGAAGCGTTTGATATCCTTGATAATTATAACATGAAGCTTAATCCTTCAAAATGTCACTTCGGTGTTAAAGCAGGCAAATTCTTAGGATATATGGTAACTCAGAGGGGCATTGAAACAAGCCCGGAACAAATCAAAGCATTGGTGAATATCAAATCCCCTGCCAACGCTAAGGATGTGCAAAGGCTAACATGCAGGATAGCAACTCTAAACAGATTTATATCCAAATCCTCAGAAAGGTGTAAAGAATTCTATGATATCCTAAGAAAGAACAAGAAATTTGAGTGGACTGAAAAGCATGAGAATGCTTTACAAGCCCTCAAAGAATACATGTCCTCAGCTCTAGCATTGATGAAACCCGAAAAAGGAGATGTGTTATCCTTATACCTGGTGGTATCCTCAACAGCTGTAAGTGCAGTCCTTGTTAAGGATCATGAAGGTACACAATATCCTGTCTATTATGTAAGTAAGAGTTTACTTGATGCTGAATCCAGGTACTCACACCTTGAAAAACTTATTCTTGCATTAATTATGGCATCTACTAAGCTAAGACATTATTTTGAAACCCATGCTATTGTTGTTAGAACTAATTTTCCAATCAAGAATGTCCTCAGGAAACCAGAGATGTCCGGAAGGATGGCTAAGTGGGCAGTAAAGCTTAGTGCCCATGATATAAGATATGAGCCTAGAACAACCATTAAATCTCAAGCACTAGCCGACTTTGTGGCTGATTTCAGTAGTGATCTACAAAAGGAAGCAGAATTGGAGGTCCAGCAGCTGGATGAGACCAAGGATCCTTGGATACTACACACTGATGGATCCTCAAATGTCAAAGGCACAGGGCTCGACATACTACTAAAATCGCCACAGGGGGACATAATACCCCACTCCATAGCTTGTGAGTTCCAAGCAACTAACAATGAGGCTGAATATGAAGCCTTAATTGCTGGTTTGCAAATTGCTAAGCATATGGGGGTCAGGTATCTTGAAGTATACGTAGATTTATTAAGTATCACTAATCACTTTAATGGATCCTATGCTGTGAAAGGTGAAAAACTAACCAAATATTTAGAGATAGTCAAAGAATTGGCACTCTCCTTTGTTTCTTTCAGTTTAACATAGGTACCAAGGGAGGAAAATATAGAAGCTGATGCATTGGCCAATCTAGGATCATCTTTGAAGATCCCAGAGGATATAAGTATCCCCATCATCCATATCCTGGCTCCTGCTATTGAAAATCAGGTGGCCATGGGAATAGAAGAGGATACTGCAACGATCCCTAGTGAGGAAACTCAATCTTATTCAGGATCATGGATCTCACCAATCATGAGATATTTACAACACGGGGAGATTCCTATGGGAGAAAATCCTAGGGCTTTCAGGATTAAAGTATCTCAATTCACAATCTTAAATAATGTGTTATATAAGCGATCTCTTGCAGGACCATATTTAAGATGTATTGAGGATCCTGAAATTCAAGAAGTGTTAAAAGACTTCCATGAAGGAGATTGTGGAAACCACACTGGGGGCAGGGCATTGTTCTCAAGGATCCTTAGGACAGGATACTACTGGCCAACTATGAAAAGGGATGCTGTGGAGTATGCTAAGAAGTGTGATCCTTGTCAAAGACACAACAATATCCTTCATCAGCCGGCTGAATTTCTTCATCCTATACCATCCTCTTGGCCATTCATGAGATGGGGAATGGATATAGTTGGCAAGCTCCCTAAAGCACCTGGTGGAAAAGTATTTATGCTTGCCATGACTGACTACTTCTCCAAGTGGATAGAGGCTGAAGCTTTTGCCCAAGTCAGAGAGAAGGAAGTTATATCCTTTATTAAGAGAAACATTACAACCAGATTTGGCATTCCTTCTGAAATTGTATGTGATAATGGTTCCCAATTTATTGGGAGCAGGACTACTAACTTTTGTGATAGTTGGGGAATTAAGATGATAACATCAACACCAGTCCATCCACAAGCTAATGGTCAAGCAGAATCATCCAACAAGATCATCATCAACAATCTGAAGAAGAAACTTGGATCCAAGAAGGGGAAATGGGCAGAGGAATTGCCTTATGTGCTCTGGGCTGATAGGACAACCCCAAAGAATGCTACTAGTCAAACACCCTTCTCTTTGGTGTTTGGGGCAGAAGCAGTGATCCCAACAGAAATGGTGGTTCCAACTGCTAGAACAAGTACTCGTGATCCTGAAGAGAATAATGCAAACCTAGCTCAAGACTTGGATACTATTGAAGAAATCAGGGATCTAGCTTGGATAAGGATGGCTAGCTACCAACAAAGAATGGCTGGTACTTACAACAAAAATGTCAGGATAAGGAAATTCTAAGTGGGGATATGGTATTGAGAAAAGCATTCCAAAATACAATCAATCCTGCCGATGGAAAATTAGCACCAAAATGGGAAGGCCCTTACTTGATTGAAGCTGAAGCAGGAAAGGGGGCATATAGATTGCTAACCATGGAAGGAAATTTGTTACCAAGAGCCTGGAATGCTGTTCACTTAAAGAAATATTTCATGTGAACAGGATCCTCCTGGCACATATGATCCTTACATTGAAAGCATCCTCGAAGGATCCCGATAATGTCTGTTAGGGCTGGATTTTTATGATATATGATCCTTACATGTGATCCTAACCAGTGATCCTTGTGTCTTTAGCAGATAAGTGATCCTCAGCAGGACTTCAGGATCAGGATCATGGACCATTATAGGATCCTCATGCTAACAGTTACCTTCATTGAATTAAATGATATTTTGCAGGAACATCTAGCAGGATCCGCTCTTAGCATCACGATCAAAGGACGCGTCTTTACAATTATAGCATGTGCTTAATCGGAGATGGACGTTGCAAAGGATATGGAAACTTGGCATAATTTAAGGGCGACAATTTAGGCTAGATTTACTTTTATTTCTAAAGGGGTAATGAGCTGATTATTAGTCTTTTTACCTAAAATAGGTCACCTACACTTGTATATATAACACTCTTCCCCATTCGGAAGAACACACAACACAATTCTCACACGCTTAGACACTCGAAACTATAGTGATCCTTGTACTCAGCTCATTATCATCCGAAGTTGTAACCATTTTTCTTACATTAAAGTTTGGTGATCGGTAGTTGCCATCACCCGAGGTTTTTTATGCCAGAAGTCATACATTAATCAAGGGCTTTTTCCTCGTATAAATCATTGTGTCTTTGCATATTTTATACTGAAGTGATCCTTTACTTTTTCAATAAACCAAGCATCATACCCCGTTTACATAGAGTTTGGTTGCATTATCCTTGTGTGATTTTTGACCAAAACAGTTTGGCGCCCACCGTGGGGCAATGTCTGCAGTCACCTCGTCCCAGAACACTCTGCCTCCACCACCGGCAGGATCCCAGAAAAATGCTGAGAAGAGACCAAATCCTACCTTCTCTAAACCTCCATCTTCTTCTGCTATGAATTCTTCTGTTCCTAGTACTAGTGATGTGTTTGCTTTAATTTTGCAGATGAAGGATCGTATGCAGCGACAGGATGAAACTAATGATAGGATCCTCAGGGAAATTGGAGACCTAAAAAGGCAAAAGATAGCGGCAGAGGATCATTCCCCACTGATGCCCAAATCCCTGAGCTTTGATACTCCAATGATCACTTCTCAGCCATCGGGAGTCCCGGACGTGCAAATTATGGGAGAATCAAGAGGATTGCACCTCGGATCGGCAGCAATGACTCAGGCATCAGGATCACACTTTCAGCCGGCAGGATCCTATCCCCAGCATATGGGATCCTTCATGAATTCAGGAGCCTATCCGGGAGCACAGCAGTTTCAAGGATCCTACTTTGTTCCAGGATCATCCCAGGGTCAAGGATCCTCCTTTGTTCCAGGATCATCCCAGGTTCAAGGATCCTTCTTTGTTCCAGGATCGTCCCGGGTTCAAGGATCCTCCTTCGTTCCAGGATCATCCCAGATACCAGGATCCTTCCAGATGCCAGGATCCCTAAAAAGTTTGCAAACAGGAAGTCTAGATGTCCATCAAGGGGACTTCATTCCAATGCAGACCATTGCTTCCACTGGTCCCTCCGTTATCCCAGAATCCCAGCAATATGAAGTCACACCCAATGTTCCTAACTTGAACTCAATGGGAGGTAACACTTTAAATAATTATCTTACCACTAACCATGGATTCATGCAGGATACAGGTATCAATCATGCTATGGCCAGGGAGTTGCAGAAGCTAAAAGATATGATTTCAAATGTTCCAGGGGTAGTCAAGCCTATCCCAGAGATTGCAGATGGAAGCCATAAGGTATCTCGCTTTGCACCACCAATTTGTGATGCAGAGGTACCCAAAAGGTTCCATATCGCTACTATGAAGCTGTATGATGGTACAACGGAACCTGAGGAGCACATAGCACAATACAGGGAGAGGATGGAGATCAATCCAATCCCGGAAAAGTTAAAGGAAGCATGCCTATGTAAAGGATTTGGATCCACTCTTACTGGATCAGCTCTTAAATGGCTGCTAAGTCTTCCCCCTTACTCTATTACTTCATTTGCTAATTTAGTGAATTTATTCAATAACCAATTCTCTTGTAGTAGAAAATTTGAAAGATTAACTAGTGATTTATATAGGGTAACTCAAAGTCATAATGAATCATTAAGGGATTATATAACTAAATTCAGTAAAGAATCCTTGGACATTCCCAACTTGGATATGGCTACGGCTGTTGAAGCCTTCAAAATGGGACTGCTTAAGGATTCATTATTCTATGATGATCTTGTTATGACACCATGCAGGAATCTAGATGAAGTAAGAACTCGAGCACTCAGGTTCATCCGGCTAGAGGATGACAAGAGGATCCAGGAGAGACAAGTAGGATCCTCAAAACAGGAGAAGCAAGGATCCTCCTTCAAGAACAATAAATTCAAATCCTACCATAGAAATGACAACCAGAATGTGCATGCTGTTGACCAAGAAGAGGATGATGAAGATTATCCTCCAATCTCCGAATATTGTTTTTCCGTTGATAATCATGAACTAATCCTTGCAATGCAGAATCTAGGAGAAAAAGCTAGGTGGCCCAGGAAGAATGATAAACCATCCGGGACTAAAGACAAGTCAAAATGGTGTGCATACCATGAGGATTTCAGGCATCTAACTGAAGAATGCATAGCTTTAAGAAAAGAAATTGGATATCTGTTAAGCAAGGGGCATCTAAAAGAATTGTTGGGAAGAAAAAAGCAAAGGACTCAGGATCCTGAAAGGATCCCTGAAAAGGCTCCAGCCCCTCCGGCGAATGCACAAGTGATCAACTTTATTTCCGGAGGATCAGATATTTGTGGTACATCCTTCTCGGCAGCCAAAAGGCATGCAAAGGAAGCAAAAATGGATAATGGAGAAAGACCTATTCGAACATCAAGTGTCTCGGAAGGAAAGACGATAACGTTTGATGAGGATGATCGCATTAACATCCAGGATCCTCATCATGATAGTTTAGTTATTACTCTCTTTATTTCTAACCATTTTGTCCGCAGGATCCTTATCGACGGAGGAAGCTCAGTGAACATTATCCAGCTTGATGTTCTGAAGAAAATGGGTATCCCAGAATCAGACATCACACCAAGATCCTCCGTGCTTGTAGGATTCAGTGGAGAAACGAAGAAAACTCTGGGGGACATCAAACTCCCAATTTACGTGGAAGGATTACATAATTATCAAAAATTTTGTGTTATTGACTGTTTATCTTGTTGCAATGTTATCCTTGGCAGGCCCTGGATACATGATATGAAAGCAGTCCCATCCACATATCATCAATGTGTGGAACTCCCTAGCCCATGGGGGATAATCAAGATCGACAGTGATCAGCAGGAGGCTAAGGATTGTTATACCTCATCCATGAAGCCAACCTCGAAGCCAAGGGAGCAATAGCAATTACAGTATCCTCCGAGGAATGTCTTGGAGACAAGGGAACAAGATGTGAATGAAATCCTCTTGGATCCTAGTGATCCTGAATCAAAAATCTATATCGGATCAGGGATCCTTGGCAAGATGAAAGAAGACATGATATCCTTCCTCAAAAGAAGAAAGTCTACCTTTGCATGGAAGCACGAAGACATGACAGGTATATCTAAGGATATCATAACTCATAAACTTGGCATTGACAGGTCTATCAAACCAATCCATCAAAAAAGGAGGAAGTTTGCACCAGAAAGGAATGCCATTATCCAAGAAGAAGTAGAGAGACTACTTCGAGCAGGAATGATCAGAGAGGTAAAATATCCAAAATGGTTAGCCAATGTGGTCGTTGTCCAAAAGAAAAACGGAAAGTGGAGGGTATGTGTGGATTTCACTGATCTGAATAAGGCATGTCCCAAGGATCCTTTCCCATTACCCCACATTGACTCCATGGTGGATGCAACAGCGGGGCATGAACTGTTGACCTTTATGGATGCATCATCTGGATTCCAACAAATTCAGATGTAACCATCTGACCAAGAGGATACAGCCTTTATGACCCCAACCGGTTTGTATTGTTATATTGCCATGCCTTTTGGATTAAGAAATGCAGGTGCAACATATCAAAGGCTGGTGAATATGATGTTCAAAGATCAAATTGGACAAACTGTGGAAGTATACATAGATGATATGGTAGTCAAATCAAAGAAAGCTGAGGATCACCTAAGGGATTTGGAAGAAGCATTTGATATCCTTGATAATTATAACATGAAGCTTAATCCTTCAAAATGCCACTTTGGTGTTAAGGCAGGTAAATTCCTAGGATATATGGTAACTCAGAGGGGCATTGAAGCAAGTCCGGAGCAAATTAAAGCACTAGTGAACATCAAGTCCCCTGCCAATGCTAAGAATGTGCAAAGGCTAACAGGCAGGATAGCAGCTCTGAACAGGTTCATATCAAAATCCTCAGAAAAATGTAAAGAATTTTACGATATCCTAAGGAAGAACAAGAACTTTGAATGGACTGAGAAACATGAGAATGCTTTACAAGCCCTTAAAGAATATATGTCCTCAGCACCAGCATTAACAAAACCCGAAAAAGGAGATGTGTTATCCTTATATCTGGCGGTATCCTCAACCGCTGTAAGTGCTGTCCTTGTTATGGATCACGAAGGTACACAATATCCTATCTACTATGTAAGTAAGAGTTTACTTGATTCCGAATCCAGGTACTCACACCTCGAAAAACTTATTCTTGCATTAATCATGGCATCAACTAAGTTAAGGCATTATTTTGAAACCCATACTATTGTTGTTAGAACTAATTTTCCAATTAAGAATGTCCTCAGGAAACCAGAGATGTCAGGAAGAATGGCTAAGTGGGCAGTAAAGCTTAGTGCCCATGATATAAGATATGAGCCAAGAACAGCCATCAAATCCCAAGCACTAGCTGACTTTGTGGCTGATTTCAGCAGTGATCTACAAAAGGAAGCAGAATTGGAAGTCCAGCAGCTGGATGAGACCAAGGATCCTTGGATACTACACACTGATGGATCCTCAAATGTCAAGGGCACAGGGCTCGGGATACTACTAAAATCGCCACAGGGGGACATAATACCCCACTCCATAACCTGTGAGTTCCAAGCAACTAACAATGAGGCTGAATATGAAGCCTTAATTGCTGGCTTACAAATTGCTAAGGATATGGGGGTGAAGTATCTTAAAGTATATGTAGACTCATTATTGATCACCAATCACTTTAATGGATCCTATGCTGTTAAAGGTGAAAAACTAACCAAATATTTAGAGATAGTCAAGGAATTGGCACTCTCTTTTGTCTCTTTCAGCTTAACACAGGTACCAAGGGAGGAGAACACAGAAGCTGATGCACTGGCCAACCTAGGATCATCCTTGAAGATTCCAGAAGATATAAGTATCCCTATCATCCATATCCTGGCTCCTGCTATTGAAAATCAGGTGGCCATGAAAATAGAAGAGGATACTGCAGTGATCCCTAATGAAGAAGCTCAATCTTATTCAGGATCATGGATCTCACCAATCATGAGATACTTGCAATACGGGGAGATTCCGATGGGAGAAAATCCTAGAGCTTTCAGGATTACGGTATCTCAATTCACAATTTCGAAAAATGTATTATATAAGCGATCTCTTGCAGGACCATATTTAAGATGTATCGAGGATCCTGAAATTGAAGAAGTGTTGAGAGACTTCCATGAAGGAGATTGTGGAAACCACACTGGGGGCAGAGCATTATTCTCAAGGATCCTTAGAACAGGATACTACTGGCCAACTATGAAAAGGGATGCTGTAGAATATGCTAAAAAGTGTGATCCTTGTCAAAGACACAGCAATATCCTCCATCAGCCAGCCGAATTGCTACATCCTATACCATCCTCTTGGCCATTCATGAGATGGGGGATGGATATAGTTGGCAAGCTCCCTAAAGCACCTGGTGGAAAAGTATTTATGCTTGCCATGACTGACTACTTCTCTAAGTGGATAGAAGCTGAAGCTTTTGCTCAAGTCAGAGAAAAGGAAGTTATATCCTTTATCAAAAGAAACATTATAACTAGATTTGGCATTCCCTCTGAAATTGTATGTGATAATGGTTCCCAATTCATTGGAAGCAGAACCACTAACTTTTGTGACAGTTGGGGAATTAAGATGATAACATCAACACCAGTTCATCCACAAGCCAATGGTCAAGCAGAATCATCCAACAAGATCATCATCAACAATCTGAAGAAGAAGCTAGGATCCAAGAAGGGGAAATGGGTAGAGGAGTTAACTTATGTGCTATGGGCTGATAGGACAACTCCCAAGAATGCCACTGGTCAAACACCTTTCTCTTTAGTATTTGGGGCAGAAGCAGTGATCCCAACAGAGATGGTGGATCCCAACTGCTAGAACAAGTGCTCGTGATCCTGAAGAGAATGCTACAATCCTAGCTCAGGATTTGGATACTATTGAGGAAATCAGGGACCTGGCTGGATAAGGATGGCAAGCTACCAACAAAGAATGGCTGGTGCTTACAACAAAAATGTTAGGATAAGGAAGTTCCAAGTCGGAGATATGGTGTTTGAGAAAAGCATTCCAAACACTATCAATCCTGCTGACGGGAAGTTAGCACCAAAGTGGGAAGGCCCTTACTTGATTGAAGCTGAAGCAGGAAGGGGGCATACAGATTGCTAAACTGTTAGGGCTGGATTTTTACTGTACGTGATCTTACACGTGGTCCTAACCAGTGATCCTTGTTTCTTGGCAGACAGTGATCCTCAGCAGGACTTTAGGATCAGGATCATGGACCATTATAGGATCCTCATGCTAACAGTTACCTTCGTTTAATACAATGTTATTTTGCAGGAAATACTAGCAGGATACGCTCTTAGCATCATAATCAAGGGACGCGTCTTCACAATTATAGCATGAGCTTAATCGGAGATAGACGTTGCAAAGGATATGGAAACTTAGCTTGATTTATGGGCGGCAATTTAGGCTAGATTGTCTTTTATTTCTAAAGGGGTAATGAGCTGATTATTAGTCCTTTTACCTAAAATAGGTCACCTACACTTGTATAAATACCACTCTTCCTCATTTGGAAGAACACACAACACAATTCTCACACGCTTAGACACTCGAAACTATAGTGATCCTTGTACTCAGCTCATTATCATCCGAAGTTGTAACTATATTTTTCTTATATAGAAGTTGGTGATCGGTAGTTGCCATCACCCGAGGTTTTTTATGCCGGAGATCATACATTGATCAAGGGCTTTTTCCTCGTATAAATCATTGTGTCTTTGCATATTTCTCACAGAAGTGATCCTTTACTTTTATAATTAACCAAGCATCATACCCCGTTTACATAAAGTTTGGTTACATTATCCTTGTGTGATTTTTGACCAAAACAGTTTGGCGCCCACCGTGGGGCAATTGGTGCTTCATTCACAAGAAAACTCTTTGTTCAAAATCATTTCGAAGAATTACATGGCTTCATCATTGAAAAACATGTCCACGGCAATGTCTGCAGTCACCTCGTCTCAGAACACTCTGCCTCCTCCACCGGCAGGATCCCAGAAGAATGCTGAGAAGAGACAAACTCCTACTAACTCTAAACCCCCATCTCCTTCTGCTATGAATTCCTATATTCCCAGTACTAGTGATGTATTTACTTTGATTTTGCAGATGAAGGATCGTATGCAGCGGCAGGATGAAACTAATGATAGGATCCTCAGGGAAATTGGAGATCTCAAAAGACAAAAGAGAACGGCAGAGGATCATTCCCCACTGATGCCCAAATCCTTGAGCTTTGATACTCCAATGATCACTTCTCAGCCATCGGGAATTCCAGACGTGCAAATCGTGGGAGAATCAAGAGGATTGCACCTCGGATCGACAGCAATGACTCAGGCATCAAGCTCACACTTTCAACCGGCAGGATCCTATCCCCAGCATATGGGATCCTTCATGAATTCGGAAGCCTATCCGGGAACACAGCAGCTTCAAGGATCCTACTTTGTTCGAGGATCATCCCAGGGTCAAGGACCCTTCTTTGTTCCAGGATCATCCCAGGGTCGAGGATCCTCCTTCGCTCCAGGATCCTTCCAGATTCCAGGACCCTTCCAAATGCCAGGATCCCTAAAAAGTTTGCAAACAGGAAGTCTAGATGTCCATCAAGGGGACTTCATTCCAATGCAGACCATTGCTTCCACTGGTCCCTCCGTTATCCCCGAATCCCAGCAATATGGATTCACTAACTTGAACTCAATGGGAGGTAATACTTTAAATAATCATCTTACTACTAACCATGGATTCATGCAGGATACATGTGTCAATCATGCTATGGCCAGGGAATTGCAGAAGCTAAAAGATATGATCTCAAGTGTTCCAGGGGTAGTCAAGCCTATCCCAGAGATTGCAGATGGAAGCCACAAGGTATCTCGCTTTGCACCACCAATTTGTGATGCAGAGGTGCCCAAAAGGTTCCATATCCCTACTATGAAGCTGTATGATGGTACAACGGATCCAGAGGAGCACATAGCACAATACAGGGAGAGGATGGAGATCAATCCTATCCCAGAAAAGCTGAAGGAAGCATGCCTATGTAAAGGATTTGGATCCACTCTTACTGGATCAGCTCTTAAGTGGCTGCTAAGTCTTCCCCCTTACTCTATTACTTCATTTGCTAATTTAGTTAATTTATTCAATAACCAATTCTCTTGTAGTAGAAAATTTGAAAGATTAACCAGTGATTTATATAGGGTAACCCAAGGTCATAATGAATCATTAAGGGATTACATAACTAAATTTAGTAAAGAATCCTTGGACATTCCCAACCTGGATATGGCTACGGCTGTTGAAGCCTTCAAAATGGGACTGCTTAAGGATTCATTATTCTATGATGATCTTGTTATGACACCATGCAGGAATTTAGATGAAGTAAGAACTTGGGCACTCAGGTTCATCCGGCTGGAGGATGACAAGAGGATCCAGGAGAGACAAGTAGGATCCTCAAAACAGGAGAAGCAAGGATCCTCCTTCAAGAACAACAAATTCAAATCCTACCATAGAAATGAGAACCAGAATGTGCACGCTGTTGACCAAGAAGAGGACGATGAGGATTATCCTCCAATCTCAGAATATTGTTTTTCCGTTGATAATCATGAACTAATCCTTGCAATGCAGAATCTAGGTGAAAAAGCTAGGTGGCCCAGGAAGAATGATAAACCATCCGGGACTAAAGACAAGTCAAAATGGTGTGCATACCATGAGGATTTCGGGCATCTAACTGAAGAATGCATAGCTTTAAGAAAAGAGATTGGATATCTGTTAAGCAAGGGGCACCTAAAAGAATTATTGGGAAGAAAAAAGCAAAGGACTCAGGATCCTGAAAGGATCCCTGAGAGGGCTCCAGCACCTCCGGCAAATGCACAAGTGATCAACTTTATTTCCGGAGGATCAGACATCTGTGGTACATCCTTCTCGGCGGCCAAAAGACATGCAAAAGAGTCAAAAATGGATAATGGAGAAAGGCCTATTAGAACATCAAGTGTCTCAGAGGGGAAGATAATTACGTTTGATGAGGATGATCGCGTCAATATTCAGGATCCTCATCATGATAGTTTAGTTATTACTCTCTTTATCTCTAACCATTTTGTCCGCAGGATCCTTATCGATGGAGGAAGCTCAGTGAACATTATCCAGCTTGATGTTCTGAAGAAAATGGGTATCCCAGAATCAGACATCACACCAAGATCCTCCGTGCTTGTAGGATTCAGTGGAGAAACGAAGAAAACTCTGGGGGACATCAAACTCCCAATCTACGTGGAAGGATTACATAATTATCAGAAATTTTGTGTTATTGACTGTTTGTCTTGTTGCAATGTTATCCTTGGCAGACCTTGGATACATGATATGAAAGCAGTCCCATCCACCTACCATCAATGTGTGAAGCTCCCTAGCCCATGGGGAATAATCAAGATCGACAGTGATCAGCAGGAGGCTAAGGATTGTTATACCTCATCCATGAAGCCAACCTCGAAGCCAAGGGAGCAATAGCAATTACAGTATCCTCCAAGGAATGTCCTGGAGGCAAGGGAACAAGATGTGGACGAAATCCTCTTGGATCCTAGTGATCCTGAATCAAAAATCTATATCGGATCAGGGATCCTTGGCAAGATGAAAGAAGACTTAATATCCTTCCTCAAAAGAAGAAAATCTACCTTTGCTTGGAAACATGAAGATATGACAGGTATATCAAAGGATATTATTACTCACAAACTTGGCATTGACAGGTCTATCAAACCAATCCATCAAAAAAGGAGGAAGTTTGCACCGGAAAGGAATGCCATTATCCAAGAAGAAGTAGAGAGACTACTTCGAGCAGGTATGATCAGAGAGGTAAAATATCCAAAATGGTTAGCCAATGTGGTCGTTGTCCAAAAGAAAAACGGAAAGTGGAGGGTATGTGTCGATTTCACTGATTTAAATAAGGCATGTCCCAAGGATCCTTTCCCATTACCCCACATTGACTCCATGGTGGATGCAACAGCGGGGCATGAACTGTTAACCTTTATGGATGCATCATCTGGATTCCAACAAATTCAGATGGAACCATCTGACCAAGAGGATACAGCCTTTATGACCCCAACAGGTTTGTATTGTTATATTGCCATGCCTTTTGGATTAAGAAATGCAGGTGCAACATATCAAAGGCTGGTGAATATGATGTTCAAAGATCAAATTGGACAAACTATGGAAGTATACATAGATGATATGGTAGTCAAATCAAAGAAAGCTGAGGATCACCTAAGGGATTTGGAGGAAGCATTTGATATCCTTGATAATTATAACATGAAGCTTAATCCTTCGAAGTGCCACTTTGGTGTTAAGGCAGGTAAATTCCTAGGATATATGGTAACTCAGAGGGGCATTGAGGCAAGTCCGGAGCAAATTAAAGCACTAGTAAACATCAAGTCCCCTGCCAATGCTAAGGATGTGCAAAGGCTAACAGGCAGGATAGCAGCTCTGAACAGGTTCATATCAAAATCCTCAGAAAAATGTAAAGAATTTTACGATATCCTAAGGAAGAACAAGAAGTTTGAATGGACTGAGAAACATGAGAATGCTTTACAAGCCCTTAAAGAATATATGTCCTCAGCACCAGCATTATCAAAACCCGAGAAAGGAGATGTGTTATCCTTATATTTGGCGGTATCCTCAACCGCTGTAAGCGCTGTCCTTGTTAAGGATCATGAAGGTACACAATATCCTATCTACTATGTAAGTAAGAGTTTACTTGATGCCGAATCCAGGTACTCACACCTCGAAAAACTTATTCTTGCATTAATCATGGCATCAACTAAGTTAAGGCATTATTTTGAAACCCATACTATTGTTGTTAAAACTAACTTTCCAATTAAGAATGTCCTCAGGAAACCAGAGATGTCAGGAAGAATGGCTAAGTGGGCAGTAAAGCTTAGTGCCCATGATATAAGATATGAGCCAAGAACAGCCATTAAATCCCAAGCACTAGCTGACTTTGTGGCTGATTTCAGTAGTGATCTACAAAAAGAAGCAGAATTGGAAGTCCAACAGCTGGATGAGACCAAGGATCCCTGGATACTACACACTGATGGATCCTCAAATGTCAAGGGCACAGGGCTCGGGATACTACTAAAATCGCCACAGGGGGACATAATACCCCACTCCATAGCCTGTGAGTTCCAAGCAACTAACAATGAGGCTGAATATGAAGCCTTAATTGCTGGCTTGCAAATTGCTAAGGATATGGGGGTGAAATATCTTAAAGTATATGTAGACTCATTATTGATCACCAATCACTTTAATGGATCCTATGCTGTTAAAGGTGAAAAACTAACCAAATATTTAGAGATAGTCAAAGAATTGGCACTCTCTTTTGTCTCTTTCAGCTTAACACAGGTACCAAGGGAGGATAACACGGAAGCTGATGCATTGGCCAACTTAGGATCATCCTTAAAAATTCCAGAAGACATAAGTATCCCTATCATCCATATCCTGGCTCCTGCTATTGAAAATCAAGTGGCCATGGAAATAGAAGAGGATACTGCAGTAATCCCTAGTGAAGAAGCTCAATCTTATGCAGGATCATGGGTCTCACCAATCATGAAATACTTGCAACACGGAGAGATTCCGATGGGAGAAAATCCTAGAGCTTTCAGGATCAAGGTATCTCAATTTACAATCTTAAATAATGTGCTATATAAACGATCCCTTGCAGGACCATATTTAAGATGTATTGAGGATCCTGAAATTGAAGAAGTGTTGAGAGACTTCCATGAAGGAGATTGTGGAAACCACACTGGGGGCAGGGCATTATTCTCAAGGATCCTTAGAACAGGATACTACTGGCCAACCATGAAAAGGGATGCTGTAGAATATGCTAGGAAATGTGATCCTTGTCAAAGACACAGCAATATCCTTCATCAACCAGCTGAATTGCTACACCCCATACCATCCTCTTGGCCATTCATGAGATGGGGAATGGATATAGTTGGCAAGCTCCCTAAAGCACCTGGTGGAAAAGTATTTATGCTTGCCATGACTGACTACTTCTCTAAGTGGATAGAGGCTGAAGCTTTTGCTCAAGTCAGAGAAAAAGAAGTTATATCCTTTATCAAAAGAAACATTATAACTAGATTTGGCATTCCCTCTGAAATTGTATGTGATAATGGTTCCCAATTCATTGGAAGCAGAACTACTAACTTTTGTGACAGTTGGGGAATCAAGATGATAACATCAACACCAGTTCATCCACAAGCCAATGGCCAAGCAGAATCATCCAACAAGATCATCATCAACAATCTGAAGAAGAAGCTAGGATCCAAGAAAGGGAAAATGGGCAGAGGAGTTACCTTATGTGCTATGGGCCGATAGAACAACTCCCAAGAATGCCACTGGTCAAACACCTTTTTCTTTAGTATTTGGGGCAGAAGCAGTGATCCCAACAGAGATGGTGATCCCAACTGCTAGAACAAGTGCTCGTGATCCTGAAGAAAAATGCTGCAATCCTGGCCCAGGATTTGGATACTATTGAGGAAATCAGGGATCTGGCTAGGATAAGGATGGCAAGCTACCAACAAAGAATGGCTGGTGCTTACAACAAAAATGTTAGGATAAGGAAGTTCCAAGTCGGAGATATGGTGTTGAGAAAAACATTCCAAAACACTATTAATCCTGCTGACGGGAAGTTAGCACCAAAGTGGGAAGGCCCTTACTTGATTGAAGCTGAAGCAGGAAAGGGGGCATACAGATTGCTAACTATGGAAGGAAACTTGTTACCAAGAGCCTGGAATGCTGTTCACTTAAAGAGATACTTTATGTGAACATGATCCGACAAAGCATGTGATCCTTACATTGAAGTATCCTCAAAGAATCCCGGTGATGTCAGTGATCCTTACTCTGGTAATATCCTTATCTTAAAACTATTACATTTCCTTACTTTTTACCAAAGGATAAGGATCCTTGTATCCTTCATCCTCTTTCTCACAAACCATTTGAGTTATGATAGTTCAGGTATCTACAGCATATCGTCAAAGATCTTCAAAAGCAACGCAGATCCTTGGGTCTAACCCAGTTATCCTTGGGATTATCCCCAGTTTCCGCCAGCAGCGCACGATGATCCTAATATAGTTCACGTCTTTGGGACCAGTACCCACTTCCGGGGCTGACAACCTCATCGTACTGGCTATACCCAGGATCCTACGTAATGGTAGACGTACCATACATCCGTTCATAAGGTTTCTAACGTTTTCCACGTTAGCTAAGGTTTGACATTTTCATGTCACTAAAAGCTTTGGATAGTCCGCCAGTAAGGGCCATACTGCCAGTTTACATACGATCTCCTTTGGGCTTGTCCCCAGTTATCCTTTGGGGCTTGTCCCCAGTGATCCTTTGGGATCATCCCCAGTGATCCTATGGGCTTG